>NW_008751696.1:1884172-1898984 GCF_000715545.1 Opisthorchis viverrini | reverse complement strand
AGGTTGGTGAGCAATTCGGGGTTCAAACATGGCTTTCTAAATTCACTGTATTGCGTAGGAGTCAACCTCTGGCAAAAGTGAAGAACACATTGTCGATTCATAATTAAATGTGCAGAAAAACTGTGCATTTTCCAACCTATCGACCTACTGTTTCCAGATGGTATCGCTGCTGATTCCTGAAGTTGTCACTACGAAACGTTATTGCCCAAGTACGCAGTCAGTTATGACCGCAATATCTGTGACTGTATAGGGTTTTTCGGATCTTCATAAACCTTTTCCATGTTGAAACACTCAAGCATTTTGAATAAGATATTTCAACAAACTTCTTAGGGTCGTCATCATCATCATCAAAGACAGCAACATCAGTGTTGCCACTGATGCTTCACTGCCGTACAGGCATGAGAATATTGTTAGTTGTGTAGGTCATGGTTGTACGAGGGCTGGGATACTGCCAGGGCGCCCACACCTAGACAGGAGGACGATTAGGGTCCCCAACCAAAGCCTTTGGCTCAAAAGCCTAACCGTAAGGCAGCGGTGTTCGGCTGGAGATGCAAGTACATTACCATTTTTTACGGAACACGTCGCCATACATGTTCCAACCCCCAACCTGGAGGGTCAGGAGACTGTGTTCGTCGGACCTCTACCCATGGACCAACCTGGTATGAGAGACTCTGTGAGCATCGTGCGGACACTCCTCAGTATAGCTCAATGGATCGCCGAGGTACACAAACCACCACACCACGGTAAGGCTCATTCTCTTCGTGACGGGACCCGTGGGCTTGGACTGAGTGGAACAAATCTAATTGTGGGAACTCCGTCTTTTGGGAAGTTGAATCGTGGGAATCAGTCTGTATGGACTGAGTATGTGGAGAAAGTACACTGTTATAGGCAACAGGCACGGAATTCGATCGTCTGTTACCAGACTGTGGGTATTCTTCGTTATATTTGATGTTAGGTTTTCAAATAAATCGCGATGTCTCTTCGCAAGATTTGAAGAGACTGTTGGTAATATTCACAGAGTGTACGGCAATTGCGTGGGGTGCAATCACTGAGTCTCTCTCTGGTTTGCTCAGCACCCTGGAGTTTGCGATTACAGATACGCTATGTGGACGACACTTTTGTGATTATAAAACGGGATGCACATTCATACTGATTCATCAATACGGCATTTGAAGACATCAGATTTACACTCGAGATTAAAAAGTGCAACCGTACAATTTAGGTCCAAGTAGAACATAAGGTTGAAAGAAACTCGCGGAGTACAAGTAAATGATGAGCCCTAAAGGGGGAGAAATCAATCGCGGGCTCTCAAATGGATTTCAGAAACCTTGTGAGTAGTGTGTCACGTCTACGTAACGCGTTGTAATATCTCGAATATCGTAACAACTGAAACATGAGGCGGCCTAGTGCAACGCATTCAGTTGAAAAACATCATAAACGAAGGATTCAGCTGGGATTTAAGTGAGTCTCAAGCGGAAGCAAACAATATGTATTTCACTAACTTCGAGCAATCTGGGTTCACGCAGAACCTCAGGCTGACGGAAATTCGGGGACTGCGCCTACCTGATGAGTTTCAAGAAAAGCAAAACCAACCATTGGATGTAGAAGAGCTTTCAGCACGTTTGTGAGCAGTGTGTTACGTACATACAATAACTGGATACTGTTTTTGGACGCCAATGCATCCAAAAACAATGAAGGAACACTGCAATTGTCTGTACACTGGAAGGGGACTCGCCAATCAAGAATGACAACCATCCTTTAAACCACAGGAAACTCCGTTTAAAGAAAATTACATCTATCAAGTACCCAAAAACAACATATACCTCGGAAACCTCATCAGAAGGAACTTGAAGAAAAATACTGCCCGACAACAACAGGAACATCAAGATCAACGACCAAACGGATAGAGAATCCATGCATCAAGAACATTTTTGAATTCACAGCAAGGCTACTGCAACTGAAGCAATCTCGGCAGCTAACAAACCGGGCGCTAGATTGAAGAAACCGATCCCACGACCGAAATATAGGACCGAAGACATAAAAACAAGACAGTGTGCTGAATCAAGTGCACGAGCCGCAACAAATATTATACTGCACAGACTGGAATAAAGGAATATAACGCGGCTATTCAAAATCATGATTCACTATTTCTTACCTCCTTAAATGAAGACCAGGAAGGATAAACGTTTAATATAGAAAGTGAAGATTGTCGCAGGCGGAAGTACAAGAGTAAGGAGGAAATTCCTAGAAGCACGGTATTCCGCGAACGATTTAACCAACCGGTATACCAACATCGACCCTGTATACGAACAAAGCTCACGAAGAGGAGACCGGAGAGGTCAAGTCCAAGAGCTAAACGGTCACCCACCAATCAGAAGACAGGCTAACCAACAAGGCCATACGAATGCTCACCCTAACGACCAATGATCCGTTAAGGTGGACCAAGATGAGTAGACCGAATGTAAGCCGATGCATGCGCAACAAAGAGCTCTCATTTACAACGCACAGAGGATGTCACCTCAACTGGTGGTGAAATGCTTTCAACTAAAGTGTCCAGCTTAGCGAATGATACAATAACCATCCCAGATTTCCCGGAGCATCGCACGAAAGCCGATTGCCTTCAGCACCCCGAACCAGCATTTGTTTACCGGAAGTGGATGTAAGCCGAATCGGTGCTGTCGTTATGTTGGACACAGTTGGGCCAGTCCTTTGATTTGATTGAGTCCTAAATACGAACTAATTACCTCCGTTGTCCAGCTAGAGAATCGTGACATTGCTACGGCTGCACAACACGTGACAAAACGTAGGACTGTTGCATCCAGTGAAGTCGTGTATAATTCCGGTATTTTTGTTCCCAAGATCCAACTTCCAGTGTCCAAACTCTTTATCTCTTCCGGATGCCCATCAAATTTGAACGGCAGCAGGTAAGTCTGTATCACTATCAGCTAGGGACAAAATTGGCCGTTTTTGGACTCACAAGGGAACTGTTCCTCGAGGAGTGTTCGCAAACAGGAAAAACGTATGGAAAAGAATCGTTGACTCGAAGGTATTATTTCTTGGGGCAGCTAATGTACTCGTGAAATAGGGACTTTCCGTCACATGTCCAAACAAGACCGTTCGCTGATTCAAATAAAAGGTGGTTCCCTAATTTAGCCAGAGTAAAATAAAACTTCTGTTGAGCTAGTAAAACCACGGTTAGCAATGATCATCGAACCGCGTCACGAAGCCAATCGGGTCTTACGGTCTAGTTACGATTCGCTTTCATTACAGCCTCTCCCTGTGTGAGCAACCGTCAAATAAAATTCTGTCGGCTTTACGCCCGAGCTGAATTATAGTTGTTTAAAAAGCTGAGACATTTCGTGCCTGAGTGATCACGAACAAGTGACCAGCAGACGGTACACCGATCAACAAAGTAGAAAAAAGGTGCCAGCAACAACAATGCTGGTGCCGTACAACCTTGTCAAATTTTTCAGATAAATTTCCACAATGAAAGTTGGAAAATGGCCTACTGAAAATAGAATATTACTCAGCTAAAGTACACGCAAGTGAAAGGGACAAAAAACTGGACTGATGTAGACGCTCAGAAAACAGTTAAAAAGACGGTAGATTTTCGATAATCTCGATGAGTAGTTCCAAAACAAGGTTGACTGTGGCTTATGGTTTGCTTGGCATCCCAAATTATAAGCAAACGTGTAGGAAATTCTCACAACATACTGATAATCTTTTGAACTGATAAAAACCTTAAGCATTATCACTGGATTAATTTGCATTCCAAAACCGTATTTCACAAGAAACACCCTCAGTCAGAGGTTTGACAGATGTTTTGTGGGGAGAACCAGTTCCGGACGTAGCCGGACTAGACAAATGCCAATGGAATAAGCGTTTTCGCTGAGAGATTTAATTGATTGTTCTTCACTTGTCCTTGACAGATTACTTCTATCCTTAGTACCAATTTTCGGCCCGCCTAGAACTTCAACGTGAGCTTTATAAAGAACTCGTTTTCGGTTGCACACGACACGCCTGTACGCGTCAGTGTTCAATAGATCAGTTGATTCACATCTTCACTGGCATTCTGATGTGACTAAGCGCATCAGGCTATCAAGCAGCTATCCAGACTCGGGTTCACGGTATTAAGAAGGCATTGAGAAAACTGTGGTCCACAACAAATTGGCGACAGAGATGGAATTTTGTGTCACGGTGAGGCTTAACTACACTGTTCGCAACAGCGTCAAAAAAGATTTCCTGGTTTTAGCTGTGGCTGGGCTCTGAATTTCCTAATTGTGAAGGATTGCTTCAACTAACCTCAACTGAGACTACAAATTTCAATCCCGGCTGCTGCAAAATCAAAATCAGTTTTTCATAGGAAAGTGGCAATAGGGAGTTCGATTTCCAAATATTTCTGTCCACAACGAGTTCCAATCATTCTTGTTACGCAAAAAGGGGACAAAGTACTCACACAATCGGGATGAAGGATATTCGGTAGCCGCAAAGCGGGTTTCATAAACTCTCTCGTCACGTTCCGCAGAGTGACCTGAGAAAATAGGATTGAAAAGGGAATTTTTTGGACAGACTGTTCGCCCGAAGCTCGTCAAGCAACAAGTTCCTTCAAATTTGATTATCATACTTACCGAGGTGATTACGGAAAACACAAAAAACAGTCATAGTTGGATTGTCAGGTGAAATCGGATCTGCTGAAGGTTTATTTATTGGTTCCGTGAAGACTTCCCGATAAACCGACCCTAAAAACAGGTGCATGCAGCCAATCAACTAAATCTGACTACTCATTTGGCAGTAATGATTGCATTCGGCAAACCCAGTTAGCATGTCAGGAGGATGGGAACAGTGCCGAAGCAAATTTCTACCCAATAAATTATGCTACTGGATTTTATTTCAGTAATGTGGAACGTGTTTAGTTCTGTCCCCGCCTCGTGATCTATGGTTCCCGTAGTCAGTTGGAAATGGCTTGCGTCACCACCATACCGGAGCTCAACATCTTTGTCTTGTGTAAGATTCCAATATAGACATGAATCAGCTTGGATGAGCGAGCCAGAGAAACGGTACCTTCAGTTGGTTCTGTTCCAAGCGCAGTCTTCTGGCCTCTGCCCTGAGTAAGCTTGGATCCTAAAAAGAGGAAACCCACGATCAAATAAAGTTTCATTCTAACTGAAGTAAATAGAATGAACTTTTGCATTAAATAGGCAAACAAAATAATAAAAGGCGGAAGGGTATTCATTTATGTCACTGGTTTTAAAAGCGTTACAAGTTGGGTTTTCCCATATCAGATTACGACGGGTATACATTCTGCACCATAAACGACCTCAGCTGACGGACTACGTCTCCTGGTCTTCGGAAGAGATTCGTATACACGGTTCTTCACCCAATCGACTAACCAGATCGGTTCAGCTAGACATGATTATGACCCCATGAGTGGGATGACCCGGCACGTCTATCGTCCCCTGGCTAGTATCCCGACTAGCTACACGAATAAACTATCCTATCGATCCTCATCCGCTCAGTCCCACAAGATTACAAGCTACCAGGAGTGATATTTTCCACTAAACAATCAGAAGTGTGAAATCTGTCAGACTGAGAGATCAGGAACGCTCAGACTAGCGGATGTTATCTCGCATACGAGCAACGTGATTCCAACGATATCTGTTCTAATTCGTTTTGAACATCCTGGAGTTCACCAGTCTGTGGCCCCAAGGAAATGCACACGAAGTGCTAGCTACGGGGAGACTAACCATTGTTGCGCTTACCGCGCCTTGAATAGCATTCAGCATTGTTTATCCTTTCCTCCGTTGTTGGTCTTTACACGCGTGGCTCCATACCAAACATTCTTACATACGTTGGAATTCATATAGTCTGACCGGAACTTTTGTTGGCATGACTTTGAATGAGACACTTCTCTCTTTTTACCTAATTTTCTCCTGCAAACCCTTCCACATCCATCGCCTGCATTTTATTCCTACGTTTGTGACCATCCTCTTCAAAAATAAACGATAGTAGTATTACAAGCACAATGTATTATTCGTCACATGCACCTTGGGCAAACCGGAACTCGAAACGCGGGAAACGTGGTGCCGTAACTTCATACCTGGCGAACTCCACTAACCAACCGGATCCTCTGTCCGAGGAAGTTATTACACAAAAACAGAGTTGACAGAGGGAAGGTGAAAAGCACTACTTACCACGGTGGATTCGCGCAAATGATTCTGCCTCCGCTGACCTTCAAGATCCCGTATTTGACAATTCAAGCCTTCCATTTCTGTGTGAAGTTCAATCTAGTTAAAGTGGAAAAGGATTCATTGGGGGCA
Source organism: Opisthorchis viverrini (assembly GCF_000715545.1). Lineage (NCBI taxonomy): Eukaryota > Metazoa > Platyhelminthes > Trematoda > Opisthorchiida > Opisthorchiidae > Opisthorchis > Opisthorchis viverrini. Next base: position 1,892,667 of record NW_008751696.1, on the reverse strand, counting down.
ACGCGCATGAACTAAATGGAGTACGTCATACTCAACCCAACTATCGAGCCCTCTCTGGTGAATGGCGGCAGTACGAAAGCGATAAATCTCAAATGTTGACTTGTTATAACAATGAAACTGCGAGTAGCATCTGGCCAAATAGTTGAAGGCGCCGTGCGATATCTAATGGGAGATGGATTTGAAATTATTGGACTGCTTTACAATGTTTTTTCCTTAGAATCCCTTATGGGAAGATTATAGGAGGCCATTGCTTGTACACCGTCTTCATTTTAAACAACAGACGATGTACCTCTCAGTAATTAGCTCATTTTTTTTAGTTCAACAGCGGAGCACAGGGTGTTTTGAAGGGGGAATCACGGTAATCTGTGGAAAATTCGAACATTGAAGTCATGGACCCAAATATGAATACACCTCCTCGGCAAACACACCAAATGGTCCAAACTAAAGTGTTCCAGCAAACCTCGGGCTTGCACGCTGTGACGAATATCATCCCAGTTGAACAAAGGATCTGGGTGCAAAACGGGAGAGAAGTGCGGACTTTCGCCGAGAAGAGCAGAGCCCTCGGGCTTTAAAGCTGCGTAGTGCTCGGCTGATGCATCACTCGAAGGCTGCTGTTGGGTATTTTCTAGTGGATGTGTCGAGAGCAGACTGAAGACTCCGTAGATCCGTAGGCGAGACAAGCGACTTTTTCTGATTACAGCGAACATTCCACGATCTGAAACACGATATACAAATATGTAAATAGGTTGCGATGACTCAGACAGCAACAATGCCACGCCTATCTTGACTTGATGCCATGACAATAACAAAAGAGTGGGCACCACCTTGAAAAAGAGAATAGCAAACACAGCAAGCTACCGAGCGTTAATCAGTGGGATCTATAAGCTCGCTTGTGTTTTGACTTTAGGAAAAATTTGAATGGAACATATATAAGGAACAGTCGATCCAGGAAAGCTTTAGGAACCCAAAGACCTTATGAAGGTGTAGAAATGTGACGTAAGGCAGGGCCAACGAAGAATTCATTTCGTGGACGAATCTATGCCAGCCTTAATAGGAAAACAGTGGACTATTCTGAAAGGGACGTACTACTAATAGGGTTGCTGAGAACTTTGACAACTCGCAACCAGCTTCCCCTTCTTGCAGCTCATCAAACAAACGACTTCACGGAATTCTCATCAACCTTACTTCATACTTGAACCCAAATTGGACGCAATTGGAGAACTACACACGTTTTCAAATTTAGTGTTCAAGTATACCATACAGTTGATGAAAGATGAGGAAATGCGTCTAGTTGATTGGCCTTAAGAAGTGTGGAGCCGGTCGTAGGCCGTCGAACAGAATATCAGTAACCATATCGAATACCGCACAGATTGAAACATGAGGCGGACTGGGGCAGCACATTCAGTTGCTTGAAAACACGGTAAATGAGAGACTCGGCCGGTGAACCTTCCGTCGATACCAAATTCGGTTCAAGTAGAACCTAAGGCTGACAAAAATTCGGGGACTGCTCCTACCTGATGAGCTTCGAGAAGAACAAAACCAATTATGGGATTTAGAACAGTAGTTGTCCTTATGAAAATATACTGCGATATCTTGAACATCGTACCAACTGAAAAGTGACGGGACCCTTGAAAAGCAAACTTAATTGAAGAGTATCACAACCCAGGGATTCAGCTGAGATCCTGTTGAGTCTCCTATGAAAAATAAAGTGGTGCGCAGTTGAGCACATCTGTTTCCAGGCAGGGCACAAGGCTCACGGAGACTCGGGTACCGAGCCAACCTGATGACGAAGGTTAAAACTAGTCGTGTACTATTGGGGTAGTAGTGCTTCCTTCAAGATGATATATCGTGAGATATCGAATGTCATGCCAAGGGGACTGTACCGTTTATCGTTCAGCTATAGCACCCTTTTGGTGCCCACTTGCCATGCCACCCGAAGGTTGTACGAGGGCTGGGATACTGCCAGGTCGCCCAAGCCTAGACAGGGGAAGTCGAGTGGCAGAGGTCGGGTTCGAACCACGGACCTTTAGGTCAGTAAATTCGCGCTCTAACCACTTGGGCCACCTCGCCCCCCCCCGTACCGTTTATGTAAACTGATATAGAACTCGGCAGTGAACGGGTGCGCCATGTTGAGGTTGTTTTGGAAGAAACATTGCGCGGTGAGTTGCCTGGAGCAAAGCGCTTCTACATAATACGTCGCAGACAGCCATATTCTTGCAAATGATAAAATTTCACTGGTGGAACCCTAGTTGGAGAGATCCAAGAAACAGAGTATAGTTTTTAGCATACCCATTTGGTTTTGACGGGATATTCACCTGGAACCCAGCTGATGTTATCAAGCAGCCGAATGTGCTGCATTAGGCCACCTCAGGTTTCAGCTGGTACGATATTCGAGTTATCGCGATACATTTTATGGGCGTACTCACTACTCATGGGTTGCTGGAAACTCTTTGTGAGTCCATACAGTTTTCGTGCCTTTTAGAGCTCATCAGTTAGTTCCAGCCGTCTGATCTTGAGAGAACATACGTTGTGACACAACGTACCGCCCGGATATCTTAGTGAAGAGCATTTAGATTAATAACGGAAAAGGACCGAAATATGCGATATCACACCCAGTACCTGTACTAAGGCTAAACGGTGCGTCAGTACACTGATGTGAGAAGTTATTTTGAAGCTTATTAAGACCAGCTTGAAGGAAATTTGATTTCTAAGAACCAGAGATCGAACAACGAAAGGCAACAACATACTTGCAGCCAATGAAGAACCTTGTAGTTGGAATATTTATGTGGGAAGAGAAGAATAGGGAGTCCAGCCGGAGGGGTGCCTGGGTTAATTACGCAGGTAGCTTATGCATGGCAATAGCAAAGTGTAAGTTGTGTTCACTTGGTAAAGCAATCACAGAGGGCACCCACCAAGCCTTCATGAACATTACCGCCAGAACGAACATGAGGCAGATCAAGGCTACCAAACGAGTTAGTATGGTCCCAGAATATAAATCGAGGTAGGCGCAAATGAGTGCAACATTCTCGAGTGAGGAGCGAGGTTGGTTATACCCGAATTGCAATTGTTCAGCTGTCCGTGGTTTTTGAACACAATGTTTTAAAAATTGTTGAGAAGCACAAACAAGCCTGAGAGAACAAGGGACGCCCGATCCCGGACGTCTCGGATACACCCGTTCATTTCTCACGGTTGGAGAACTAGTCTCCAGAGAGGAAACCATTCGACCAATTTTGCTGAACCCACGTCATTTCAGTTCACCAGTCAAGATAACGACGTCAAAAAATGCCACCCGTAGCTGGCGGTTTCCCTCTGAGGCTGTGGAGAATGTCGTACATTCCTGTGTGAGTAGAATAGAGGGCGCAGGGCCAAGGACCGTATGAAGAGCGATTTTAGATGAGGCAATTCGAAACTTGAGCGTCTGCAGTGCTCCGTCATGAGAACAAGTGGTAGAAGATCCGACCCGACCAACAACTAACGGTCGTTTAACTGAGGACTGGACTCAGGATGGCTGGTTCAGAAGAAGTTAGTCTGACGACACTAATAATGGGTGCAGGTGAGTAAAATCACCAGAGTTCCGGAAGGTGAACCAGTGTAAAGGTATTTTTACGCTCCCACAGTTACAATCCACGAAGCCTGGCAAAAAAAGACCCATTAGCTTAATGCTGTGAAATCTCGCTTGTGTCGTGAATTAAGGAGAATGTCTACCAGATTCCAAAGGTAATACCTAATCTAAGTTCGAGGAAACTATCGATATCACCCTGACCGGTTTGTCTTTGATTCAACTCTAGAAATATTCAGTCCCGAGATTTTGTATCCCCCTATGTGTATGAGCTCCACACTATATGAGAACAGCAAGGGCCCTTCATCAACCGATACTACAAGCCTATGGACCTGTTGAATAGCTGTCCAACTTTGGGCAAGGGCTAATTACACGTATACAGAAGAGAGAATGAACTAAGGTTCACTAAGAAAATGCGTGCTGCTTGTAGGTCCTAGTGAAAACGCTTCAGTTGAACTCCAGGAGGAAAACTTGGTGGCAGGAAACAGAGCAAGGTTGGTGCATGCAGCATCCAGCTGCAGTCCGCGTGTGAAGAGTAGAGCAGCCACTCTACTGTTAAGCTTCAGGCTGACAATGAGGATAAGCAAAGCACAACTGTGACAGGATAAGATGAGAACATCACATCACAGGAGATGAAGTGATGAGATTTAATCTGGCTTAGTAACGACTCAAATCCAGTCGCTCAAGTTAGAAGCGGTGATAAAACTGTCCTGGCTATTGCTATTTTCCTCCATCTGAAGAACATATTGATCACCTGAGAACTATAGACCCACCGTTCAGCCTAGATCTGAGACCTGGTCATTACGATGCGGATATTCGAAGACGAACGGCTTTCGGGGCTCGGGATAGGTTAGTGGTTAAAACGAACGGAAGTTTGAACCCAAATCTGGCTTATCGACTTCTCCTGTCTGGCCCGACTCAATTTTCGTGCTCCATTCGAGTTGCATGACAGTCATGCATCAAAAAGTGTCATAACTGTATTGTTATAACTATGAGGATCATTCTGAAGACAAGACGGACCGAAAGCGCTTCCATCGTGTCAGTTCGATGACGTTGCTTCAGTACTTCACGGTTGGTCGTGCTTATCCAGCCACACCGTCTGTAATGGTTTGGACATATCCCCTAATAGTTGGTGAATAAAAGTCATTAACTCAAGTCCCTACAGAGGCTGGTGGTGCCACCCTGGAGGTGTGGCTCAATACAGCCAAATCGGATGTCGAAAAGTTTGAAGTTCAACCTGTGTATGATTATCCTCACTTCGTATGCAGAGAAAAGTGAAGGAACAAAAGAGGAGGAACGTTCAAACAAATTCATCCATAAAAAACGGTTATCCGAGGAACTTTGTTTGGAAATGCTTGGGAAAACGTAACCCGACCAACTCAATAATGCAAGAACAATTACAGCCCCATAAATCACGGACAATTCGGAAGTGACTGCAAGATCGCTCCTCACTGAGAATAAGACCGAGTCGCAACGTATGTGGATCTCACCACCGATTGTCAGGCGTGGATTACGCCAATTCATGAGATACACCAAAGTTAGACAACTGTTGTTACCAGAAAGGTGAAAATTCAGTCCGCAAAGGACTGATCAAAACGGTCAGTAGGGACGTGATGGTCCGACCACCATCTATCTACCTCCTATTGGGGCTTATTCGGTTGTTCGGAAGCCAGAAAATACCACAAGCAAAAGCAGAAAACTGCAACAACACAACCCCAGGACATGCGCTATAAAAACCACAAACTACAGGCACCAGCTTCGATGTATTGAGATAGTCTATTTACAGTTACGGAAATCACAAAAAGGGTTGAAGCATGAAGGTCACGAGGGGAGAGAGTTAATTAGTCTCATGTTCTCTCGTGCTCATCCAAATGCCGATAAACGCGGCGCAACTTCTCTCGTTGCTTTTTGCTGTTCCCGGGTCGTGCGGTTCCGATCCCCTGATTACGCTTTGACTGACTGACAATACGCCAGGGCTTTTTCATCGACTCGCTGCCCATCACTGTACTGGCCGCTGTAGACTCCGCGCCAGATAGAAGACTGGAACCACCGACGCTGGAGTTGACTGTTGACCACGAGGAAGAACTGAAGGAGGAAAGTTTGTCTTCATCATCTTCCGTCACGGTAGAACCTGTCAAAGTGTCCGGAGGTCGAACGATAATACGTTTCCGACTTCGTACGTGTGAGTTCGTTGGAACGTTCTAAAAAGTAGAAAGATTGTGATTGACATCGACCGTAGCACTGAATAGAATGTATGCAAAAATTGTTTATAATGAAACGGGCCTCCAAAAGAATGGGATAACACATCCATCCCATAAGTAGTACAACTACATGTTGAGCAAATGCATTTTGTATGGCCGATTACGAAGCGTGATCCTGAGTAGCAGAAAAGGAGTTTCACACGCAGATGATATGGGATAAACAAGGTTATATGGTACAATGAACCTTCCTAACCTAATACACCTCAAAGTGGCCTTCACGAACGTGTATCCTCTATGAAAAGGACTGTTTTTGAACCCACAGCAAAATTGTATCATGAATCAAACTAGCTTCTTTCCTCCATGATTTCAGCAAAAAACTTCAGTGGCTCCTCAACATAATGCGATTGCCTTTTAATATTGCAACTTTAATATTCCTGGATTTCCAAAGTGCATTCGACTCGGTCTTTTTTTCCTGACACGCTTGCCCACCACAGAATGCCCCGGAAGTTTTTGAACATAATAAACTCTGTATTATCGGACTTCCGGACGTGTGAGAGTATACAAAGGACTCCCCAAAAGCCTCCGTACACGAAGCGGTGTTCGTCAGGGTTATCCACTTTTTCCGTTCCTATTTAACTTCGTGATCGATGAGGTAATAAGATGAACGGTGGAAGTTCTTTAGAACCCTGGTGTTCAAATATCCGCTAACGAAAACCTTATCAATCTGGAATATGCAGACGATATCGTTTTCGCCTTCGAAGAGGAGAACGCGCAGGTGTCTTTCGATGAACTGACCAAAGTCATCCTGTCTTTTGGTGTGCACTTTGAACCCACAAAGTGTAAGGACATGCTCGAGGAGGTGCAGTCACTGAACACGCTCCTTACAATCCATGGAGAGGTACTGGAAGTTGTGGAGCGTTTTACGTATCTTGAAAGTTGTATTGGCCCCGGTTTTTAGTGCGACAAATGAGCTTAAATCACGAATCTGTAAGCACCATGTCACGTTTCCTAACTTGAAACATCTATGGTATCAAAAGCGGCATATCCCTGGATCTCAAGGCAAATGTGCGTATCAGGCTACAGTACGGGCCGTTTTGTTCTATGGCTGTGAAACTTGACCTATTCGAGCAGCTGAACTGAGACGTCTTCAGGTGTCCGACAACCGTTGCTCAGAACCATAGCTCGTGTGGATGGATCTGTAACGAAGAGATCAGAAAGCGAATTTCCGGTTGTACAATGGGGACTTCCACTGAAGAGTTTGCCCAGCACCAGAAGCTGCATTGTTTACGCCGTGCCCACAGAACCATGGTTTGCCGCAGAGAGTACTGTTTTCCGTGCCAAATTCAGAGTAGCGGAAACAGAGGGGTGGCCAAGTGTTGAGCTGGCAGAGGGGTATAGAAGAGAGTACGGAACCTTTGAGTGTTGTCGCTGCGAATAGCCTTCCAGGATGAGGACCGCGTGATCCTCACTGTGCCTGGTTGGAGATGCTGCAAGATATCGCTGCTGATTGACATTAGTGGCGTCCTTGTAGTCAGTTTTCTATCCAAATTGCCTGAATGTGTTTGGAAGTGTGGGCATTTCGCAATGATTGTAGTAGGCTAGTCCGTTCCCCATCCACCTTCTTTAGTTTCTTCAAAATAAAGCTTTCAAGTAAATTATCATCGTACGGCAGCGAAGTATCAGGGACTTCCGGACGTGTGAGAGTATACAAAGGGCCCCCAAAAAGCCTCCGTACACGAAGCGGTGTTCGTCAGGGTTATCCACTTTTTCCGTTCCTATTTAACTTCGTGATCGATGAGGTAATAAGATGAACGGTGGAAGTTCTTTAGAACCCTGGTGTTCAAATATCCGCTAACGAAAACCTTATCAATCTGGAATATGCCGATGGTGATGATGAACAAAGCCGTTAGCATAAAACAGGACTGAGCAATGTTGTACATCCTTCATTCCATCTCACTAGGTATTGCCCCAAATCAAATTGCGAACTGAAATGTGCCATTATATTACTGACATTGAGATAGGTTAGTCTTTAGGGCGTAAACTTGCTGACCGGAGGTTGGTGGTTCAAACTCAATCTCAGCAACTCGACTGCTTCCGTTTACGCTTGGGCATCCTGGCAGTAACTCAGCCCTCGCACCTCTTTCGAGTGGCGTGGAAGCCAGACACCGAAAGGGTGTCACAACTGAACGACTACTTGGATTATTTTTTATTGCAGGAAACCTAGGAGGAATAGGGTGAAGTTGTAGATCGACAATAGTTTAAATGAAGGAACCCAGGCTCTAATTTCCAAACGACAACCGCAAAGATCGTTCAGCTGTAGCACCCTTTTGGTGCCTAACTGCCATGTCACCAGAAGGAAGCACGAGGGCTAGGATACTGCCAGGTTGCCCACGCCTAGACAGGGGGAGTTGAGAGGCGGAGGTCGGGTTCGAACCATGGACCTTCCGGTCAGTAAATTCGCGCTCTAACCACTTAGGCCATATCGCCCCCGAAAGATAAGTACTGTTCTAACGTTCACGTGAATATTGAACGAAAGTGTTCGTAGGTACCTTACCGTTTTGAAGGCAAGTCGATCGAAATCGGTAATGACACCGGGATCCAGTTGTGAACCAACGCTTCCAGGTTTTCTACTACCCACAGGTCGTCCAGTCTTGGTTATGTGTGAATGAGCCAGACTGGGGTGAAGTCCATCTGCGCTTCTCCCAAGAAGTTGAAACTGTTCTGGATCCACATTT
>NW_008751696.1:1862139-1879923 GCF_000715545.1 Opisthorchis viverrini | reverse complement strand
TGTTCGTCAGGGTTATCCACTTTTTCCGTTCCTATTTAACTTCGTGATCGATGAGGTAATAAGATGAACGGTGGAAGTTCTTTAGAACCCTGGTTTTCAAATATCCGCTAACGAAAACCTTATCAATCTGGAATATGCAGACGATATCGTTTTCGCCTTCGAAGAGGAGAACGCGCAGGTGTCTTTCGATGAACTGACCAAAGTCATCCTGTCTTTTGGTGTGCACTTTGAACCCACAAAGTGTAAGGACATGCTCGAGGAGGTGCAGTCACTGAACACGCTCCTTACAATCCCTTTAGGGCGTAAACTTGCTGACCGGAGGTTGGTGGTTCAAACTCAATCTCAGCAACTCGACTGCTTCCGTTTACGCTTGGGCATCCTGGCAGTAAGGTTAGGGCGTAAACTTGCTGACCGCAGGTTGGTGGTTCAAAATCAATCTCAGCAACTCGACTGCTTCCGTCTACGCTTGGACATCCTGGCAGTATCTCAACCCTCGCACCTCTTTCGAGTGGCGTGGAAGCCCCGGTTTTTAGTGCGACAAATGAGCTTAAATCACGAATCTGTAAGCACCATGTCACGTTTCCTAACTTGAAACATCTATGGTATCAAAAGCGGCATATCCCTGGATCTCAAGGCAAATGTGCGTATCAGGCTACAGTACGGGCCGTTTTGTTCTATGGCTGTGAAACTTGACCTATTCGAGCAGCTGAACTGAGACGTCTTCAGGTGTCCGACAACCGTTGCTCAGAACCATAGCTCGTGTGGATGGATCTGTAACGAAGAGATCAGAAAGCGAATTTCCGGTTGTACAATGGGGACTTCCACTGAAGAGTTTGCCCAGCACCAGAAGCTGCATTGTTTACGCCGTGCCCACAGAACCATGGTTTGCCGCAGAGAGTACTGTTTTCCGTGCCAAATTCAGAGTAGCGGAAACAGAGGGGTGGCCAAGTGTTGAGCTGGCAGAGGGGTATAGAAGAGAGTACGGAACCTTTGAGTGTTGTCGCTGCGAATAGCCTTCCAGGATGAGGACCGCGTGATCCTCACTGTGCCTGGTTGGAGATGCTGCAAGATATCGCTGCTGATTGACATTAGTGGCGTCCTTGTAGTCAGTTTTCTATCCAAATTGCCTGAATGTGTTTGGAAGTGTGGGCATTTCGCAATGATTGTAGTAGGCTAGTCCGTTCCCCATCCACCTTCTTTAGTTTCTTCAAAATAAAGCTTTCAAGTAAATTATCATCGTACGGCAGCGAAGTATCAGCGCTGAACACTGATGTCGAGGAAGATGATGATGATGAACAAAGCCGTTAGCATAAAACAGGACTGAGCAATGTTGTACATTCTTCATTCCATCTCACTAGGTATTGCCCCAAATCAAACTGCGAACTGAAATGTGCCATTATATTACTGACATTGAGATAGGTTAGTCTTTAGGGCGTAAACTTGCTGACCGGAGGTTGGTGGTTCAAACTCAATCTCAGCAACTCGACTGCTTCCGTTTACGCTTGGGCATCCTGGCAGTAACTCAGCCCTCGCACCTCTTTCGAGTGGCGTGGAAGCCAGACACCGAAAGGGTGTCACAACTGAACGACTACTTGGATTATTTTTTATTGCAGGAAACCTAGGAGGAATAGGGTGAAGTTGTAGATCGACAATAGTCTAAATGAAGGAACCCAGGCTCTAATTTCCAAACGACAACCGCAAAGATCGTTCAGCTGTAGCACCCTTTTGGTGCCTAACTGCCATGTCACCAGAAGGAAGCACGAGGGCTAGGATACTGCCAGGTTGCCCACGCCTAGACAGGGGGAGTTGAGAGGCGGAGGTCGGGTTCGAACCATGGACCTTCCGGTCAGTAAATTCGCGCTCTAACCACTTAGGCCATATCGCCCCCGAAAGATAAGTACTGTTCTAACGTTCACGTGAATATTGAACGAAAGTGTTCGTAGGTACCTTACCGTTTTGAAGGCAAGTCGATCGAAATCGGTAATGACACCGGGATCCAGTTGTGAACCAACGCTTCCAGGTTTTCTACTACCCACAGGTCGTCCAGTCTTGGTTATGTGTGAATGAGCCAGACTGGGGTGAAGTCCATCTGCGCTTCTCCCAAGAAGTTGAAACTGTTCTGGATCCACATTTGGTGGTGGATGACAATAGAGTAACCGACCCTAAATAAGGGACAAATTAGAAGGTTCATAGAAAATGCTACCGCTTAGTCAGAAGGAATTACAGTGGATAGCTGAGTGAGGAAGATAGGAAAAGTGCTTACGAAGGAGCTCCAGATGTTCGAACCTTTGTCAACTAAAGCATCAAGTCGCACATGGTAGGAAACGAAAACCCTCGTACAAAAGGTTTGCTTAGGAAAACCGTCCAAATTATTTTTATACGTTGAACCATAAACTTTTTTTGCTAACCAAATTGGGAATGACCCAAACCAGCTGGCTTACGTCCTAAAATCTCAAAGAGTGGGAAGCCCATTCAATACGAAGTTATACGCGCAGCGCTCAGGATAGCGCCGAAACTCCCCTGAGAAGTGGAACCTTTGACGAAAAGGAAACCCCGATTAACCCAACAAGGAAGGTATACCCAAACTAGAGCGGTGTTGATGCATCTGCGCTTACTATGATGGCTCTCTGCTACCGACGATAACAATAAAACCGTAGTGTATGACTCGTCCTGAGAAACTTATCACGGAATAAGGCATCCATTGTCTTCTACATATAATCTCATTAGGTGAAAGACAAACAGATAAATGGATCGGGCTTTCCAGTGACTAGTTCGTGGTTCACAAAACGCCGGCAGTATGCACGAAATGCCTTTATGGCATTCATTATGCCAACTACAGTGATCGCACTCCGAAGAGATCACTTTTGGACGGCCCCTCGATGTAGTGATTTCAGGGAAAGACAACTGTAAAGAGCTGACATTAGAACAGGCTGAGGTTCACTAAGCGTTCATGTAGTGGACTAACCGTACTTTTTGCAAGCATAGGTTGCGCGTTATGGAACAGTGGCTATAGAGCGTCACTCAGCAGGTAGTCCGCTAATCAATACCCTGAACTAAGTCCCGTCATTGGGTTGGGTCAAGAAAAGAATGCAGGGGGAAGCACGATGAATAAAACACAAACAACCTACATTATGTGTAATGTACTACTCATAAGGTTGCTGAAAATTCGTCAACAGCCCATGACTGCTTTCGCCCTTCTCGGGGCCCATCAGGTAGGCGCAATCCCCGAGTTTCCGTTAACCTTATGTTCTACTTGAAACCGAATTGCAGTGCGGATATACATGAGCCGCGATATCTGAAATATCGTAGCGACTGAAACATGAGGCGGCCTGGTGCAGCACATTCAGTTGCCTGAAAACATCACAAACGAGAGATTCAGCTAGGTTCCAGGTGAGCCTCGCAAAACCGAAGTAGTTTGCAAACGAGTGTATTTCGCGACCCTACATTATTGCCTAAACTAATGAAGGGAGATTGGGATTCGATTGGTGATGAAACGGAGATTGGGATATTGTGACCAGCTGACTGCCTGTTGATAGTCACACCTGAGGTCAGGCTAACGTGTGATCGGTACTTGCATGCGCTCTTTCTGGTTTGTACGGGTGGTTATTTTCCAGACCCAACTAAACGACTGAACCTACCAGCACACGTTTGGTCACAATAAGAACTTCATGAGAGGAGGTTACACTAATGTTGCATACCACGGTTAATCATGAGATGATTTGTTTTATTCGATCGGGTCGTATTCATAAACAGCCACATGGAACACCGTTCAAATGTAACTCCATCGCACCAACACACCATACATTGCTGGAATGTCTCTCTGTTTGTCCGGCGAACGGCACTAATGACCTGGAGAGTAACTTCGGCTAAATTCAGAGAGAACCCGAAACAGCAACCTGGTGAAAAGGCCAACCTTCCTCATGGTTTATTTCTTGGCTGGTCATCGCAAAGAAGGACCGATGAAAAGTCCACCAAACTAGCTAAGACAAAAACTGACGGCTTGGGTCACGTGACAATATTCTAGAACTGGCCACCTAATGAGCAATGTAACAAAATCCCTCCTCGGCATGTGAAATTCAGAAAAGGTATTGAGAGAGAAAGACATTGAGAACGTTACCTGAACGTAATCCTTTAGAATGAGCCGAGCCGATCGATCATAATGTGGATTGCCTTTGGCGGTCATGAAACTGTGTGAAACTGAAACAACAGCAAATGAATGAGCACAGTTAACAAGCGAAGAGGTGAGAAAACATTGGATCATTTCGTTCAAGCCAAACGGGGGATAACTAATCTGGACAAGACACCTGTATTGTTTAGTGCATTGACCCACTGTACCACGTTACAGTGCGAACACAAAAACAATGTCAATTTTTCGTCGGGATTAGTCACAAACTTTGTTGAATTCACAAAATCCATCATAGTTCGAGGTCTCAGATGTGGAAGGAGAAAAGATCAGAAACTTGAGTGCAAATAAAAATGTGTTTCACCCCTTAATTACTATCGGTGTAAGAAGAGCTCGGTCGGAAGCGGATTTATATGTTACGAAACACGAACCAACCGCAAAACAGACACGAAAACGACCAAAACTCGCTCGCATTCACTTTTAGAAATTCGATGTACTCATCCATATTCGTGACTAGTAGCTGCCAACTTAGCGTGGTGGTCAGACCTGAGTGCTGGTCACGGGCTAAACTGAATATAGCTTCGTTCCTCAAGGTTCAACCACGCCAGGAAAGATTTCAGCAATCAGATAAGGGGCAGCAAGCCCCTGTGCTGCAGGTAATCGTATTCCGAAGCGCTCTAGAGGTACAGTCGTATTGTCCTCTGCGAGTGAGGTGTGACGGTAGGTGACCAGCATGTCCGATTGTCTAACAGCTGATCGCGAACGCCGGAGCATTATTTAATACAATCGAAATACATTTGAAAACCAGAGGTTCTGGTGCTGCTCAAAAGCCACGTTTGTGACAGGCTTCGTGATAGGCTTCGAGGTAAGCCGAACTCACGCAGCCAAGCAGGTCGGACTGCTGAGTCACTGGCTCCTGGCGAGATCTCCCCAATGAAATCAAGACACCGATTGCCTCCCGGGTCATTCTGTTGAGTCAAATGCCACGAAACGAAACCCATCCTCATCTCACTACCTTGTGGGTTGAACAAGGGCTGAAGGTCAGGTGCCTCAAACAAACTTCATTAATCAGTCTGAACAACCAAGAAGTATCATATGCTTAGGAGCAGAGCTTGGTCCCCTTGATTTTTCAATTCCAACTACAACTAATACCAATGCCAATAGAACCCCGTCTGTAGTCCTAGCCATCTACCCTGGGCGCGTGAAAGTCTACGGAAATAGTCCTCCTGAGTTCACCGCCAAAAGTGGTGTCTGTCAAGTTTGCATTTTGTCATTTTTCCCTTCAACTTTGTAATCGAATCAGTTATCAAAGATACGTCCTCCATGTCTTTTATTTCCGGCGTGGAGCTTCTTGCCGCTGAAGGCCGAGTATGCGGAAATCCCACTAGGATACAAAATACACTAGGTAATCTGAATAATCTTACCATGCGATCTGATTTGTGCATTACACCTTCTACGCGCAGTCTTATTAAAAGATCCCTGCATCACCGAAGTTGGTCATGGCATCATAATTCTCAGAAGCCCGTCTGGTTTGTTGTATCACATCGGATGCCACAAAGTGAATGCTAAAATTACTAAGGCATGTTCTCCTTTCCTTGGACTTCTAGGATTGACAGGATATTTTCCTGTTGGTGGATGACAGGGTTTGTAGTGCGATAATATATCTAGTGTTGCTTTGCGGTTGTGAAGCCTAGTCTTTGTGCGCTGAAGTCGAGACATCGTTTGGGTTGTATTATCGGTGCCTTCAAAGAATAGCGGATGTACGATGGGAACAACGAATTAGCAATGCTGAATTGCGGTTCATTAATCTTCTCCGTATACCAGGGTGATTTGCCGTGCCCATTTGGTGGAGGCAGGTCCCGGTTAGCAGCTAAGACAAAATGGACAATGCATGACCTTGAGATGAAGTCCTAGCTGCGCTGGTGGATGTGATCTGCGCTTCACTACGGGCAGACGTTTCTAACTACTTAAAAATGGTACCATAAAAAAGTGAATCTATTGGAGTGGTATCAATGTGTGCATCTCCATCTTCGTCAATCATTCTTGAAGTACCGAAACTGCTGATGAAAGATTCCGGCTGTAACTACAAAGTGCAGTGGTTCCGATGACAGCAATCTCTTCACAAGCAGTGACTTCACAAACTCTAAACTTTTCAAAATAGCTAGGACAGTCCCTACTGAAGGGCTAGCCGTTTTTTTGGATCGCATTCAAGACGGCCTATTGACGCCAATTCACAAGTGTCAAACTCTAAATACTCGTCCAGCTCTAACACCCTTCCACCGCCTAGCTACCATGCCACCCGAAGGAAGCATGAGGGCTGAAATACTACTAGGTTGCCCAAGCCTGGAGAGAAAGCGCGATACCGGGGTTGGATGCAAACCATGGGAATTCGTGTCAGCAACCGAGCTCGTTGGAGCTCAAGCAAAACTGTAGGAAGCCAGCACGACAAAAGATACACTTGCAATTAGGTGCTCAAGTGTGAAGCAAGGTTGATGGAAATTCGAGGTCTATGCCCAGCTGATTAGCCCCAAATACCCGTAACCGTTAGTGGGCTGTCAAAGTTTTTATTAAACTTATAAGTAACGATGCAGTGGACTGATCAGGACGTACTAGGCTGTTCTTGCAAACAGCGCTCTGTGGAAATTCTGAGGGCTGATTAGATGGCCGTTGATCTGTTCACCTAGCTTGGCAATTAGCTTGCAAACGTTTCGTTCCCAGTCGACGGGACATCCTCAGTAAGCAGTTGAATGGGTACTTCTTCCTTATCTGTCTGCGTTTATATAATTTTCGAAGAGTATCTACTACCGTTTCAAGTGATTGGCTAATTGGTATATACCCTTCTTGAAATCATATTGGCCCGTCCGCGATTTGCCCTGTGTTGTGGCATACATATCTCGAATTTCATTGGTCTATTGGAAAATTTCTTTAAGGGGTTAGGTCCTTGAATAAGCTGGATAAAAGTTCTGCTAGCCGTTGTAGGTTCGGTTAGTAGTGTCTGGAAAACGAATGCCCGTTCATTTCGGCTAGTACGAATCACACGGAACTCGTTTAGGCCTCTATCATCAGCATCAGGGACAGCAACGTCACTGTCAACACTGATGGTTCACTCTCCCCAGAGTGATGACTAGCTGAAGATATGAACTGATTGCATCGGTGTGATTGCGACTTCCGCGCAACGCATCGGTTGATGAGATGTATATTTCTTGTCCGGCTTTATCAACACACTCGGCTTTCATCACATAGTGTCGATGGTGTTTGAACGGCTCGACGAGTTTTCGTTTAGAGACCAGAGAAATTTGACCATTAAATGACAAAAGACATGGTCAGCGCTCCTGAAATCTGACTTCACATCTCATCCCTTTTCAATGATACGATAGGCACAAATCAATCACATGGCAACTGAATATGGAGTGTAAATGGATGTGAAGATGCTTACATGCATGAGCCGCCAGCAATTCATGTGGAGTGGGCGGTGGCTCAGGTTGTGAGCTATCCACCTGCACATCCAGTTTTGGTTTCTGAAGATTGATGCCATATTTGAATTCCAAAACGGATCGGGGAATCTGTTCACAAATCTGAATAAAAGCACAAAAATGGAGCGACTGTAGAGCTTGAGTCTAAATTCAGAATTAAAAAAAGTGGGAGAACACAGTTTGGAAGGCTAGTGGTGTTCGAATTACGAGGTACAGTAACCTCCGAACAGAGAATACTGTCACAAGGAAGAGAATTTTAGTCTTTCCCGAAAGGCTCCCTTCGGGGTTTTTACACAAGGTTGTAGCTGTTGCGGTTTTTTATGAGAAGTCTGTCTTGGAGGGGTACTGTAGTGTAGTAAATACAAACTCCCTGAGGTTTCAAGATGTTCACAGCTGATGAATCTCCGTAAGGATGTAAAGGCTGTACAGTGCTTCTCCTTCTTCAGCACCGATTGACTCCACTTACCGGACCAAATCTTAGTTGAAAATCACCCAGTTTCCTCACGCTCACACCAAAATACAAACAAGTCGGCGGGAGACGATAAACACTTGTGGAAACTCACCAGTCCAATTGGAGATAGACAGTCACGCATCTCATCAATGGAAAGTATCCCGGCAACGACCAAGTCGGCCTTGGAGTATACAAATGAGGGCATTACGAGGCCGGGACAATCACAGAGAACCAGGCCTGGCCGGACACAGAGAGTCTGAGGAGAGAAAATGGAAGTCGGAGTGAACAGCAACGGTAAACTATGTGTTACAGTCAGCCAGGACTGCTCTGAATAGCGTTTTACGCCCTTTCAAAGCGCTCAATCAGAAATAATATTTTGAAAACAGTTGCCGAATGAGTAAGATAACATATTCTGTAGAGTTGAGAAGCCGAAATGGAAGTAAAAAGATTAAATCGTTTTGTATGCCACATCATACCTACAGTCGAATGTATAACGTAAGAGGCAATCACAAGCCTTGAAAAACGCAAAACACAAATCCAACGACACTACTAGGTACGCCGCCCCTCAGGAAATAGTCAAAAGCTATGAAAACGAAGCATGGGCCGACCAATGAACGGATCGGTTGAAAAAGGCGGGTTTAAAAACCGCTAGACACGCGAAAAGCCGTATCCACCGATGAAACCAACCTGAAAGTGCTTCGTTCGTCCTGGTGTGGCAGATACAGCAGTCTTCTTGCATCCCATCAGGGCATTTAGCGTGCTCGATTTGCCTACGTTCGGGTAGCCGACAAAACCGACGGTGAGTTGGGATGGAGAAAGACGAGGCGCGTTCGAGGGATAAATATCATTCTGTAACAAATTCAATAGTTCCTCAGTTCCAAAGAGCTGGGTGGACTGGATGCTCGAATCGGGGTCACTAAGAGAGGGACGGAACAAAAGTGAGTGAATGAATATCGTACCTTTAAAATCGGCGAAATGATGCCAATCGATCTCATTCGGTCAACAGTGTTGCGTGTCAGCCTGGAAATAATCCTAGAATGCCTTAGGAGCACAAACCCGGTGTTAAGGTAGCTTTAAGAGAAAGCCCTGCAGCTTGGTTACTGTTCGATTCCTAATCGAGAGATCTGAGGAAACTTATCGTAAGATGAACGACAAAACAGCCTGTAATATGGAAAGGATGACCGAAATTCAGAATATCGACCAGTGTGATCATAAATTAACTTATTGCTGTAACGTATCCGAACACTTTATTTGGGTCAGAAACCTGGTTACTGTGATCAGCCATGAAGGTCCACTAACAGCCATAGTTGTTAGTTTTTGCATTAGCTTATGACTGATCGGGCATACGCACACAAAAGGGCTGCATCAATCAGGAACGAATGAACAGGAGCGATTCAACAAAGGGCGAAACGACTCAGTGGTTAGAGCACGAATTTACTGAGCGGTTGGTTCGAACCCAACCTCTGCATCTCAACTTCTCCTGTCTAAACTTGGGTAACTTGGCAGTATCACAGCCCCTGTGCTTCCTTCGGGTGGCATGGCAACTAAGCACTGGAAAAGTGTTACAGCACATGTAGCTTGGTGGCGTGTTCGTGCGGCGATTCGATAAGATATTTCATCACACACCTCACTTAACGTCTTCACATAGACGTGGGTGCAATTTTCGAGGACAAATAATATGTGCGGTCCATCGGACACACCAGAATATGTCATTCTGGGCACCAATCGATCATTTCAACCTGGAATACGGCGAGCTTTCTCATCTCGCTGAGTAACCAGACTTTGCACCAGTGTGGTATTTGGGTGAGGTGAGAGGTCAGGATCCAAAACAATATCAGAAGTAAGCTAGGTTCTGATCAACTATAAGGTTGTGTATAAATTTATAAAAGTGGAATCCTTAAATTTAGGTAATGTCAGTATTTCCAAAAAACATTTCCCATGCACATCATCGCATTAGTTGAACATGTTATTCTAAATGCATGAACCACTTTTTTGGGCCTCGATCCCAGTGTTTCCTGATGTCTGCCTCGTCCTTAACTAGGTGCCACATCTGACTAGCTAGCAATCCATGCACACTGAGTCTTTAGGGCAGTCAGACGTTATTGTATATTACTCTTGCCTTGCTATCAGTGAAGATGGTGATGATAAACTTCCAACTGTTTTGCTCCATTTCAATAAGGCGTACAAACTTGATTTTATCGACTAGAATAAAACAGCCCTATCAATCAGTCAATAAAAACAACGTAGCTGGACAACTGACAAAAAGTGCATTCACTGGTCACAGCCTGAATTGTTTTGGATGGATATAATTCAGTTAATCTGGCTTTCTGGAGAATGTGAAACGAGATAGACGTCATGGGTGTGGCTTTGAACCACTTATACGGTGTTTTTTCTGAAGTAGTGATTTCTGCTCGTTTTCTACCATGGATAATTTCGGCCAGGACAAAATGGAAATGTGAGGATTGTCCCCTGGGATGTACTTTCTAGGTGAGCTTCTGTAAGGAATTCACGACCAGAAGCCGCTAAAAGCGCTTCACAAGTGGAAGAGATTGCCGTCCTGAAGAGGAACCAGGGTGACACCGTAGCAATGCTTCAAGTACATCTCACAAGTCAGCGACATACTGTTAAGTGCGGATGTAGTCAGCGGAAAAAAAGGAGCTCTCAATTGTTAAAGAGAGATCAATGGTCCCCTTGGCTTGGCCGATTCGTCGAACCGTGTTGGAAACCTGACTACTGGTGATACCTGGGAAATTCTGCTCTATAATCATCCCAAATTTACGGTGTTTCGGAGACTTGGTGATGAAGTGCGCTGGTAGTCAGGATGTTGGAAAGGCTGATTCAGTTCAAGGTCAAACGAAGAAACTCTTATGGATTGTCGTAAAGATAGCTTAACCACAGTGTGACACTCACCATTGATTATTCATTCTAGATTGCCAAATTTCTCCAACTGCAACTACGTTTTTCAAATGTACAGTTTGATAGGTTTTTTTTATTTATAACTGAGAAAGAATCGTCATCATCATTACGCACCAGTAGTGGGGACCAGCGCTTAGCTACACAACCATGGACAAAGGCTCCTGTAAAGATTGAAAAGAAAGCGTGAGGTGTACTCATCGTAGTAAAATCCAGGTTACCACGGTGGACTCCTCTCCACCCTGCTGGAGGAAGACGCCATCAGTGAGTTGGCGCCTGATCCCTTGGAGTTTCACCCAGTATAAAATGACATGTGTGGTGGCGCCCATCTCATCATAATGTCCTATGAGGACAAAAACTGCTTGGATAAGCTTGCTTAACTTGTGGGCGAGAAAGTTTTACCGAAAACTTAGAGAAAATTTAGACCGAAAGAGAGCATGATGTGAGTAGTCTGTAAACATCGACGGCTAAGAATAGAGACTCGTTATCGACTAGTCGATAAATTTGGCTCCGCTGTCATTTAACAGTATGATTTCCAGGTGAGTCTCTCGAAAAAAACAAATTTGCTTGCAAATTAGTGTATTCCGCTGGGATTTACGGGCTTATAGATGGGAGCCTATAAATAGCGACTACTAAAAGAAACATGAATGGATCCGAGGAACAATATTGAACAAAAAGGAGGATAGTCTGTTTTAGGTTGAAAAAAGCTCAGCTGTAACACCCTTTCGGTGCCTGGCTGCCATGCCACCCGAAGGAAGCTCGAGGGCTAGGATACTGCCAGGTTGCCCAAGCCTAGACAGGGGAAGTCGAGAGGCAGAGGTCGGGGTCGAACCACGGACCTTCCGGTCAGTAAATTCGCGATCTAACCACTTGAACCATCGGTTGATCGAACTGATGTATGCAGCCAGTGAGGTCATTCAGTTAACCACACCGTGGGAAGACCAGTGTGACTATATCTGGTCAGCCCTTTAAGAGGACTGCTAAACTGCGCACAAGATACCAATAAACACAACCCAATATGAATATGGTGGAAGGAACACATGCCTATAAACCACAAACCGTTCAGATGTGGAGACCTTGTTTTTTCCTCCGGCTTGGCTTTCATAGGAATGAACCGCTTCGTTGTCTTTAGAAGCACCCTCCAAAGGGCTAAAGGACGCTGGTGGGTCCCCATCGCTTTCTTCTTCTTCTTCTTCAGTAGATGAGCCGTTTTTAGCGGTAGATTCACTGCTATCACTGGAAGCATCGTCAACCTGGAGTTCCTGAAGACCCGAGTCAGTCAAAGAATCACCATCGAATTGCTGTTTGGCGAGACTGTCTGGATCAGTTACCGGGTGGGCAGCAGTAGCAGCCAATGTAGCCGACCAGAATATGGCTCGTATGCCATTCGACTGAAAGTACTTGCTCCAACAAGAACTAACAAACATAGAACAAAACAAAACAAAAATAAACAACCCGGAAACGGCATTTCGCGTGATAAAAGTGAGCTAAGTCTGAGGTGGATCCAAATAAGTCTGTGAGCCAGAGTGCCTGTCGCGACCACAAGATTGTGCGAAGGAACATTCCCCCCCTCTCTCTCTCTATTCATATGGGGTCCTCTTTATAGGAGTTGAATAAGGCAAAGCTACTGATAGGAACCACCATACAATCAAAAAACCTGTGCTAGTGTGATGAAACTACCACCCATCCAATAAAACGGATTTATGTTTCGAACCAAACACGCATCTACGCTCATCTTAGGATTTCATACAACTTCAACCATCTTGTCAGTGTGCTTGATAAATGTTTTCTTGCACAAGAGACTCCTGAGACGCTTTCCGAGTAGATAGTTGAATGGATACAGAATACACAGACGACATAGTTTCCCCTATGTCGGGATCTGAGAAAGTGTAGTGTTGTTGCAAGACTGGCTGGGATTCAACCAAAACCTGATGCTTGGTGATGAACCAATCAATGGATTTGCCCGAAGCACCGCTCTACCCCTCCCAGCTATCCGGCCAAAGTCCTCTTCAAATACAGGAGGTTGGGGCGACCCTTTCCAAGATTCAGTAAGTTGTCTGACAAGAGAAAAGCTTAAAACGCTGCAGGGTAATTCAAACTTCTAGTTGGTTCAGAAACAAGACCAGCGTAAGCAGTTATTTTAATAAATCAGCCGGGGCATTTCTCTAATCAGCTAATCATGCTTAGATACGTCGAAATGTTTTGAAGGAATGAACTCAAACTCAAACTGCGACGCTCATTCAGTTGTATTGGTTATCTCACCTACTTCCAAAACCAAACGAGTACCTGTCTCGAACAGTATTTTTCGCTCGGATATGCTCAGGGCGTAGAACACAAACGGAAGGTCAAATTGGCATAAGAATATGGGAACTAGAACCATCACAATCAAGCCTATCAATATTCACTGCCTCTCTGTAGAAGGAACCAAGAATGATCGACAGAGATGGTTGTGGACACTGGAAGACATGACCTAGATATGTCTTCCCTCCGTTCGATACGGGTAGTCCGCCCCAGAAGAGACATTTTAGACTTCTACTGGGGAATGGTCTCCCTTATGGGGATTTGACATTACATAGTGATTAGAGGGAATGCTATTGTGATACCTCGTGAGGAAGGGCACTGTATTATCCAAAATTCATAGCTAACCCTTCTTCAAATTGACAGTGAAGCATTTTGATGAACGGTGTGCTAGAATCACAGGAGTCATAGTACAATAGTTTGGGCTCCTACTTTCACTACGCAACATTCCCCTTAAACTCTAAAGCCGCTGAACGGCGAGAAAAAGTCAAATTACTGAAGGAGAACACAGGCGAGTTTACTTGCAACATACCGTTGTTCCGGCGTCAGAAAGTCCGCCTTGTTCACCAATACCAAACAAATCTTATTTGGGTCAACTTCACGGGCGTAGGATTCCAAATCTGAACAATAGTACAGTAGTGGTTGGCGTGCATCGACAATCTGCACTAAAATATCGCTTCGCTCAACGACCCGCCATAGCTGGCGCCAAAATTCAATATTTTTCTCGAAGGGCGTGAGTACAATTCCATCGGTTTCTTCCAGCCTGTCAAAGAGAAAGGTGTCAAGATTGAAGGATTTCTCGGGAACGGAAGCAAAAACAAGGGGGAAGCGGTTCAATATAGTGCTTTCTTCATTGGGAAGAATCATCGTCGAGGAGGCATAAATTTTTCATGTGGCAATTCATTGTCAAGGAGGAAAACCTACAACCGATGGAGAAACACTTTCCAATCCCTAAAACGACGGAGTTCCTACTTGAGAAGAAACGAAGTAGGGAACGTATCACATGTATGGAACTACTGCGTTGAAGCATCACTGAAGAATTTCATGGGAGGTAAATCGCATGCGACAACACTGGACCATAAAGTGAAGGAGTACACGACAACTTGATAAGTACTGAGGTTCAAATAAATGCCATTGTTTTCTGAAAGATCCCCGTAATGAAGTTGGAAACAGAAACTTGGGGCAAACGGATCTTCAATGATTCGCCATCTGACCACTATTTGTCCTGCACACGACTAAACCCATAAATGCGAATCAATTGCATAAAGTGAGAAACAACGGCCGTGTTAGCCGGGGACAAAGTCACTTAACGCAACTGACTGTCGTGACTCGGTGTGCATCAGCGTCCGACGGGAAGCGAACATTTACAAGGAAGTTCAGTAGGTGGTCATCTCAGGAAAACTGTCAAGCATGTTTCAAGCATTCGTGGTGATGCGCGACTGAGAAGCCCTGACAGGCGGGTCAAAATCGACCAATACAACCAGGGCATTTATTGAGTCCTCGTTCGAAGCGTCGGGCAAACTAATCACACGCCCAAGTCTAAACACGTTCACCCGTCCAGATGTGATAATTCAGGTGGGTCTAGCAGGCGCCGACGCAGTGGTAGTAGCATGCTCACTTCGCGCGTTAGATGTCCGGAGCTTAAACGCCACCATGTCCAAGGACGGCGGCACTAGGTAGTTCGTGTTTAGGACAGGTCATGCGTCACTCATTGTGTCCCGCTAGACTCCATGACCCTTGGCTAAGTGAGTAGGCTAAACCAGAACTCTGGATATGAACACTAGCGCTTGGACTCAGTCACTACAAACAATTCACAGGCTCATCACGTTTCATCAGTGGAGAATATGCCAGATCACCAGGTACCCATAAGATTCGGTCAAAACAAAGCTAACAAAATTCCATCGCACGCACATACAAAACTGGTGCAATACAGTAAGAAATTTTTGTCGTGAAACAGAGAGCGAGCGGTGTGGTTTTTATCTGTCGTTCCTCCTCAGTGAAAACAATTCGTAGAGGAGATATTTTGATTTTTCTTGAAGGTGCGGCCATGTAGTTGGCTGACTGACATTGGGTTACCAACTCAAGAGTTGAATTGCGGGCGACGAAACAATGGGCTATAAATCTTAGCATCTTCAGCTACCTTACTGTTCGATCAAGAAGTATGATCAGGCCGGTTGATCCGTTCCCAGCTGGGGTGCATACTGCATGCTGAGCTTTCTTTTAAGGTCACAATCACTAGTTAATTCATTAGAAGCCCATACTCTGGAAAAGCCATTGCACCCAAGGAGATGCAGACAAAAAGACAGAAGGCATTTTACTTTTGGAAAAGCCCTATAGTCGTTTCAGAATGGAAATATTGGATTAACATTACTTGACCAGTGAACGCCTCCATGCTAATAGTTCCTCTTTCTCCAACCGAACTAACTCATCGGCCGACATATCTTTGGTCCATTTGGGTCTGTGAAAGATTTCAAAATATAGTGTAAAATCAATTATATGACGGGGGATACAACATTTCAGTGAAAAAAAGCAATACGAGGGTCTGAGACACCTTATTCAGGCCAGGACCAGAAGAAACAAGGCCATAGACTGATAAACCTTTTAAGCCATCACTCTGGGTAGTCTTCCCTAAAATACCCGGCAAAATTGCTAAACCAAAGACCGAGGGAAGGGCTTTTATGGAACTAAAAACAACTCTCCCTTCTTCATTACCACCCCTGCAACAATTGGTTTTTAGTTATAAAACGATTTACTAATATGTAACACGCTAGTGACAATCTGTCATAGGATGATCAGAACTGCCTTTGAAAGGCAAAAACAACCGTACGACTGAATACATCACCGGGCGAAGTCTAGTCTCTGGTTACAACGGGATTGAAGTTCACAGCTAACTGCCTCTTACCCCATACTGCAAACCATGATAATGCAATGGAACTATGATATGGGCTCTAATAGGTAATGGGACGTTATGTGTTTAGCCCTTTCGCTCAAACAGAGACGGTGCTTGAGTCCGTATGACGTTGCTGTGTGACATAAAAACAACCGCCTCCACTCCAATGAACAGGCAAACACAGATCAATAGAGCGCGACATCCTACCAACAGATCAGAATTATATCATGCTCACATAGATAATAGCATCTGTTCAAGGAAACAACGAAGCTAAAATTAAAAAATAACCCCTGGATCTTCCCGACAGATCCTCCGATTCCGGTTAGCACTTGGTAGTTCCTGTATGAGACTAGAGAGAGCCAAGTGGTCCGTGCGCGAATTTATTGGCCGGAAGGTCCGTGGTTCAAACTCAACCTAGGTAAACGAATGCTCTGTCTAGGCTTGAGAAACCTGGCAGTATCCCAGCCATCGTGCTTCTTTCGGGTGGCATTGCAGTTAGGCACCGAACGATTTATATTGATTTAGTCTACTATTCTACTATGTCGTCCGTTCGTCTCACTACTGTGCCAGTTGTTTGCAGGTAGATTGCATCTTCTTGGACCGGTAGTGGTGAGTGGAGCAGTTCAATTTTGGCTCAAAACCATATGTCTTAACATGTTAGGGGCTGTTTCACAAGAAGAATTCTAAGTGTAAAGGCAATGTACACCGCCCCCTGAAGAGATCCTCCTGAAAGGCGGAAAATCAAGGGTGGACGCCAGTGTTCCATATCAATCTAAACAAACTGAGGCCAAGCACACATCATAGCACTTTCCTGTGTCACAAAACCTTCCTGAAACAGTTCCGGACACCAAGTAAATCCATTATGAACAACAACTGGCAAAACCGGATGAAATATTAAGAGATAATAAGTACAGATCCAGTAACGAACTGACCTCCGTGGGATCTTGAGAAGATTTTGATAGGAACTGTGGAGTTCTTTGAACTTGAGACGCGAGACCACAGACGATACACCTGATATATCATTTTGTGATAATAATCTGAAGGGCCTTTTCTCTGTAGAGAATGTTGGTCAATTACACCTCCGTGAGCACGAACTTACGTGCAGTAAAATCGGAGTTAGCCAACTCAGCAATATTAAAGAATTCGGATAGACTGTTCTCCTCTGTTATGGAACGGACTGGTAAGCGTGAAAAATCCTCATTATTGCAAGTGGTATGTCTGTCCTGTGAGGTAGTTTAGGAGTTTCAACAAACTAAGAACAAACCGAGAATCCTTTTTGAGAACGCGAAGACTTCGTTAATGAACGACCAATACCACCGCCCTTTACCATTTGTTTGGCTGATTGGATTTCGGCCACTTAGAAACTAGAACAGGATCGATTTGAAAGCAAACATTCGGAGATCAAATGAAGTGTCATGGTCTAGAAAAAAGACAGTATGAAAAAAACTTTTCCTCGTTGCACCGACCTAAAGCTGCCACCTTGACGTGGTGGTCGGGCTTGAGTGCTGCAGCGATCCCGTGGGCTACACTGGCTGGAACTTCGTTCCACAAGGTGCAACCATTCCAGGAAGGCCAAAGGGGAGCAGCCAGACCAAGAGCAGCGAGACCCCGTACTACGAGTAATCGTGCTACGAGG
>NW_008751696.1:1843426-1857775 GCF_000715545.1 Opisthorchis viverrini | reverse complement strand
ACCACAGTACGACGAGTACGCGGTTATTACTGCTGACAATGATGATGATGATGTTGCACAGGTGCCGATTTGTATATCAACACATTTAAAATTCGACAACCGCACGTATTTGACTTGAGGAGATGCATGTCTGGTTTGTGGTGCCAAGTATATCATCTGGTTCCTAAGCACGAACTGGCTCGCCAGACGGAACACCTAAGGGTTTGAAGGACAGCTATGCATCCAAGGCGCACTACAGCTGAACTACTACTATTCTTTATTGCTGTTTTGCCTGAGGGTATCCGGTTTATGTCAACTAAAGTTCACGATGCTGCGTGTTGAAGCGTGTTGCTGTTCGATGTGTCATTCGGAGAGAAGTAAAACATGATTTGAGTCGCGTAACGGTTATACCTTCTCTTGGTTTCTGTTATTTATACCTAACGTGCAACAAACCCACGGGGACCAGTATCTTGCATCAACAGTGGCAGTGCATCGTTGAGTACGCGCTGTTATTTCGCCATAAGTCAGGACCATCTGTTTGTTTATCTCTTTATCCCATTCAGTCGCCTCGCCGTTATACCCAATTCATGGCAATCTTTAATTAAGACTCTCGGTCGGAAGCTGATAGCCACATGATCCAATTGAGTACTCGGCTGCCTCGCGGTCGGTGGCATCCAAGTAACTCGATGTGAGCGTTCTTCCTGGGAGTTCGTACTTGTCAGGAACAGACGATGCTTAGCACAAAAGTGAAGTAGTTGCTCCCCGTTATCCGTACGCTAAGGAAAGACCGAGAGCTTTGGTGGACATCGAAAGCTCAGGAGATGGAAGAGGCTTTTGCTTCGGGAAACAGCCGTGCCCTATATCAACTGATACGATCGACTGGTCCTAGAAAAGGAACGGTCAGCGAAACGATAAGTGAAAAAGAGGTCCATTAATTCACTCGCAAAAACGTCTACTGGAAAGATGAACCGATCACTTGGAAGAACGATTCAGCAGGCCTCCTGCAGCATAGCCCATAGTGACAGTGCATACAGGCGAATGGAATGTAAACATTGATCGCCCTTCAGAAGAAAGTACGAAACATCCGTGATAAAACGTGAGAAGGCACCAGGACCGGACGGCCTGCATCAAGCCTTCAAAAAGAAGGCGGAGAATCCCTGGCGATCCATCTGACAAAGCTTGTTGGTGCTATATGGAACGAAGAGAATGTCCCTGCAGAGTGGGGCATGTCTTCAAAAATGCTACATGGATGCTGTGTGAAAACCGCCGTGGCATCAGCCTAGTGGCTGGGGCATCGAGAGTGCTCTCTGGTGTTATCCTTTGAACGTTGACTGAACACAGGGAGAGACAGATCCGTGAAAACCAAGCTGGGACCCATCTTCCAAGAGGATGCACCGACCATACCTTCACTCTCCAACAAATTCTGGAACGGCGACACTGATTCCGGCAACCAACAATGACGGTGTCTCTTGGTCTGAAAGTTGCCTTTGGTTCTGTGGACCGTGAGTAACTATGACAGTGTCTGCGGAGCAAGGGTGTCTCCCCATAAATTCTTGACCCTCCTTAAGGCGCTGTACGCTAACTCCCGCGGCCGAGTGAAGGTCTACGGAAAGTTCCTACCTGAGTTCACAACATCAAGTGATGTGAGACAGGGCTATCCTCTTTCACCTTTCCTCTTCAACTTCGTCATGGGTACGACCATGAAAGACTCGCCATCAGTCTCTAATGCCTGTGGAATCGAAATGCTCCCTGAGCGTCCGCCCACGGAGATAGAATATACAGACGATATAGCTCTTATTAGATCTGATCTCGTGGTAATGCAAACAATATTAAATAATCTAAATAACTCCGCTTCACGGCTTGTCATGCGCTTCACACCTGCAAAGTGTAAAGTGCTACTGCAAGACTGGGTGGGCTCGAACCCTGGCCTCAAGCTTGCGGGTGAACCGATTGAGGTAGTACACAAACTTGTTTATCTAGGCAGCTGTATCAGTCCCTATTGTCTCATGAAAGATATTTCCACCTGGAGTGGGAAGGCCAAAGCAGCTTTTGTGAATCTGCGTCACCTGTGGCGTAGGCGTGACATCAGCTTATCTGTCAATGGCCGAGTTTCGAATGTTGCGGTGCGCTCCACACTACTATACGGATCAGAAACCTGGTCGTTGCTCGCTGAGGACATCAAACGACTTTCAGTGTTTGACCATTGATGTCTTCGGACCATTGCCCGAGTCTGGTGATGACACTGGATTAACAATGCTGAAGTCGAACGGTATCGCACATAAAGATTGCTATATCCGTCCTTATTGCCGAGCGAAGCGGTTGCGACAGATCTCGATAAAGCCTGTTCTTCGTAGTTTCAGAATCGCAGTCAGTCTGGGCATGTTCCCGTACGACAAATAAATACCGTTTACCACATTAACCTACATTGAAATTGAGTCAGACAACTGCATAGTGCAACTGAGATCCAGTTCAGCAAACGGCTTCAGCCCTCGGGGTGAGTGCAACTTCTACACCGTATATACTACAAACCATTGCATCAGGATCACCAGATATCCAAAAAGTAAAATGTTAAACATCTGAGTTCGTCCAAAGCAACTTGAGATGCAAGACCAACGTGGCGTGTTCTATGAATGTTTCGGAGACACAACATACATCGGCAGAAACGAAAAGTAGTTTCAGCAAGAGATGCTTGTTGCCAAGTTTGACCGTGTACGGGCATTAAACGCTGTAACGGGGGTCAGACATTGGGGTTAGTAAGTGAGCATTTTTGTTTATTTTTCTGGACAATAGTTTAGAAGTGGGGGACTGGCAGACGGGCGTATCGCACTACATCACTCGATGGGCGGAGGCAGGTGTGGGGGAGGGCCGGTGAGTGAAGAGTTGCAAGGACGAACGAAACTCCCCGGTTGCCACTGACTCAAAAGTCTGAACCGCGACGCAGCCGTTGTTAAGGTTTTCTTGGGGGAAGGGTGCTCTTCCCAGAACCAATAACTTAATAGTCTCACCCAATTGGCTGCATGGGGATAGCCTGGCCCAAAGACGCAGAGGGTAAGGATTTACGGTCTAGCTCCCAGGGCGACTGCGCACAGCAGGTGACTTCTCAGCAGCACATGGACTCTGGTTTTATAAGCATTTCGACCGTATTGAATAATACGCCAGTGGCCACAGTCAACCGTTGAGCGATCAATGTGCGTTTCCAGGGCTGGTTTTCTCTAAGGCGTCCTTCCTCGGTAGAATGCGACATCGCTGCTTCCATAAATATGGAGACACTGGTCGCCTGAATGGAAAGCTATCCGTGGTGTGGCGGTTTGTGTACCTCGACGACCCATTGAGCTAGCTATAAGAGTGTCCGCACGATGCTCACAGAGTCTCTCATACCAGGTTGGTCCATGGGTAGAGGTCCGACGAACACAGTCTCCTGGCTCTCCAGGTTGGGGGTTGGAACGTGTATGGCGACGTGTTCCGTAAAAAAATGGTAATGTACCTGCATTTCCAGCCGAACATCGCTGCCTTGCGATTAGGCTTTTAAGCCAAAGGCTTTGGTTGGGGACCATAATCGTCTTCCTGTCTAGGTGTGGGCGCCCTGGCAGTATCCCAGTCCTCGTACAACCATGACATACACTACGGCAGTGAGCCACCAGTGCCAACACTGATGTTGCTGTCTCTGATGATGATGACGCCATACTATCTCCAGACCTCTTCGTAATACGGGGACTCGGCTTTCTTCGTCGGGCTGCTCACCGTCGACCTTCCTAGCATGATTGAATCCTGGTCTCAGTCAGTGCAGCCGGAAGAATCAATGCAGTACTGAAGCCCGACTGCCATGACAGTGACAGCTTCGGGTCGGGAATGGCGCTCTTGCGTAAAGCTATCACTTTCACTATGTACCTCCTAATTTCTGCTGAACAGGTAGATCTATTTATCGTCAATGCACAAACTGATCGCCTCCAGCGGGTACCTGCAGCAGCTGGAACCATTGAACATCAGTGCACAGATTATGAGCTGAAGAACTGAACTGAACTGAGCTGTGCATCTTTCAGCCTGACCTTTTACCATGTGAGCACGAAACACATGCCGAAAGACTGTATGGCCTAAGTCAGGTTTTCTGGAATCGCTTGAGCTTCCAGCTCCTTTTCAAGAAATGATAACAGATTCGTCTGCATGCTCCAGGTCAAGCTTCGCGCCCGGAGATACCTGAACACTGAGAGGTTGGAGATCCTCCAGCGTTTGCCTCGTTCATCTTTTAGCTGTCGACTACCTATGGATATACGGTTTGACTAGGAACACTCGTCTTCCCGGATTTTCATTAAACCATCTCGGTTATGCGTTAGGTCGGTAACTGTATTTCAGAACACGTACACGTAAGCCACCGGATACCTGGATCTAATGCACTCTACCCCTCCAGGCTCGCATGCTATTTGGCTAGACGATAGTTTGAATACGGCCTGTGTATTGACGAGGAGATATAGTGGGTCGGGGAAGTTAAACGAACAGAATAGGCTGGGAATGCAGGGAAGCCGTGACCCGCAAAAAAGGCTCAAAGAGGCTTTTGTAAAGGCCTGTTTGTAGTATACGGTGTCTCAGTTTGATTAATTCATATGTAGGTATTGGTGATGTACAACCTTGCTTCCTGGGCTTTGGCTCATGAGCTTGGTTTCCGTTTTCCATCCACATAAATTGTCGTGAACACAAGCCTTCGGAGAATCACTGTCTCCCGGTGCTTCCATAGCATGCATATTACACTGTTCAATGATTATAGCGAGAACCTAATACAATAAACATCTGTATCTAGATTGCTGTGAGAAATGCTTTTTTGGATTTGGGAAAAAGTACGTAGTCCAGACGATCGTCCCAATCGATTGGGGCTAACTGGTGGCCGTGCTCGAATTCACGAAAAGGATGGCCGCGCGAGAGAAGAGGTACATGCGAGGCCGCCATGTCAATCCCATAAGACAATGCATGCGATGCTACAAATAGTTCCATTGAAAATCCAGAGTTGATGAAATGGAAGCCGATGATCTGTCGAATTTGAAAGCCGCAGGCGCGTTGTCACCGACCATGTCAACGTCCGGTCCATGGTAAGCAGCTGGCTTAGTGGACCTTAACCGGCATGCACAACTGTCAGGGATGAACTGTAGCGGCTTAAGAGACAAAGGAAAGACCTAATAAGTCTGTAGACACCAGTCTCGATATCCTGTACGTCCGGTCGCAGTCACGTTCGCGAATAACCAAGCTGAGGTGCTACAGCAACCGCATTTTTCTGGAACACCTTGAATGCGCATTTTTGAATAAGACCAACAACACGGGAAGGCGAGTTAATCTCGACCACCCGACATCACGCCTACTGGAGAAGTGTATTGCGACCCAGCTACGGTCCAAACGTAGGCATATCCTGATTGGCCAGAATGTAAGCCAATCAAGATGCAACGTAATTCATGACGAAGCTCTTAAGACAACCCTGCGAAAAAGCCCGTGATAATCCCATAAATACTGCTTTAGAAATTTTCCTCAGCCACTACTTAAGGCTGCCTCAAGGGTAACATAATGACAACGGTTGGCGGAGTGGGCGTATTGCCGTTTGGAATACACAAAGTTAGGCCTTCGGACCTGGAACG
This sequence comes from Opisthorchis viverrini, assembly GCF_000715545.1. NCBI lineage: Eukaryota > Metazoa > Platyhelminthes > Trematoda > Opisthorchiida > Opisthorchiidae > Opisthorchis > Opisthorchis viverrini. Next base: position 1,852,181 of record NW_008751696.1, on the reverse strand, counting down.
CAATGATTGTCCCCGTGAAAGCAATATCAAGGGTGCATTTCACCACCTCATCAGTGATTTGACAAACCATGGCCTTTCCGGATGAAAGGTGGCGACGGAAAACTCTTGAAGAGTTCGAGGCGTACAGTGATGTTACATGGAGCTCTCAGTATCCCCCAATGATCTCGGTCTCTGGGGCCACCGACACCCACTAGGTCCAGTTTTATCCAATTTTAAAAAATGTCTTTTCCTAATAGATGGGGTATGTGGGTTTTTTCTTGGGATTGGCGGGCTGGCCCGCATGAAACCGAAAATCTTCGTTGGTCATTACGGTATATGCAGCACTTGCCGAATATTCGATTGGCCAAATCTTTTTAGTGGGTCTAGTTCCTTGCCACCGACAAGTTGAGCTACGCATGATACATTCGGCTGCGGCTGACAAGTAGGCTTATGTTGGCTTACCTTTTGTGTATCAAGTCTGTCGGAGCGCAGCCGCCACAGCACCGGTCCGAGAGCAGGGTTTATCGAGTCAGCTGGGATTCAGTTACACAATACTGCTTCGATTCCAATCCGTCAGAGACGACCCCAACTGTTTCGATAACACTGACAGTTTCGTTAATCTCGTCGGTAAACTTGTGGGGTTGAGGAGAACTGTCGTCTCTCATGAGTCAGGTGAAGAGAGCTTTCCGGGTGAATTGCACTGTAAGGCATGCACCTCTCCAAGTTTGGCACTTGAAGCATTTTATCCAGCATTATCAAAATCACATACCCCTACAGTCAGTTTTATTTTGTCTCATGATAGCTAGACTTAATGGGACTACTAATTAATGCAGAAATGGATTCGTTAGTATGTATACTTGGCAAAACGGTGCCTAATTTCGATAGAAATTTAATCACATAAAATGGGCGGAAGCTGGAGTTAGTTCTGTGGCTGAAATACGTCATTGGGTTTTCTAGAGCGCGCGTTGTGCTTGTGGGCACAAAATATGCAGAGGTGTCACTCTCAAATTTATTTTTACCATGTGAGCCCTGCTTGACTGGACAAATACGAGATTCTGTGTTCTGAGGCCTCGAAAACTGCTTTTCCGGGTATTATTCGAGGTTATCACATTCGTTATTTTTTGAAAACTAGTGCGAGGTTTGATGAGTGCAAAACTTGCGGATGTTGACTACACATGCCCGTAGATCAAGATTGATGTTGGATTGTAGTGGAGAGTTATTCGTTGCAGAGAAAAAACATACGACGACATCCAATTGAAGATTACGGTGGACAGCTGGACAAACCTAGCTGCAGCACACGACTAACATGCGCCTAGCGATCCGCGATGATTGATCAGCTGGCTAATACGCACCCATTCGTTTCTCCCAGGAAAACTTAAATGGAGATTTTACGGGATAAAGGTTAAATTCCACAGGAAAGCATATGGCCTTCTTGGTGTGTAATGTTCATTTACCTATTGACGTCCTCTAATGAGAGGAAGATATAGATAATTTATCGAAATATCACTGTGAGGCAGGCGAATAACAAAGTTAGCGATTCGTACTATATTGAATGAGCACTATAGCGCCGACAATCTCACATAGGCCTGTTTGTACAACACTTTTCTCAATGGCTGGGTCGTATTGCGCTAAGTCTTGCAGCTTGGTGCCCACTAATTAATAGGCCTCAAGAAACACGACACTTAACTGAAATGCGTGATGTCTCACCAGTGTAGGAACTGTCAGGGATCGATGGGCCTTGTATAAGTCAGAGAAAATCACCGTCTTCTCTTCCTTATAACTGGTGCTCTACAGTGTTAGTCCTAGTATTATGTTACTAACTCAGGGCTATCGGTTAGCCCCCTCGTGGAGGCGAAAATCCTGGTGAACGCAGACTTTCGGAACATAGTCTGCTGGGAATCCGTGCTCCGGCTTAGGTTCTCATCGAAAGAATCCTCATTTGGGGACCGTTTGGCAAGAACACACCTACGTTTTCTGGACAGGCAGGTGGCCATGCACAACAGTTGAATTATTCACCTGCGGACTCACCCTTGGAACAAGCCTGAAGATCACCACTTCATGGTGGAAAAGTTCCACCATCACAACAGCCAATGTGATGTGATAGGCCATTTGTTGCACACCAATAATCTCTTTCATTGGTTGGTAGGCGACAAAGCACACATAAGCTAAGTCTTCTTCCCTTAGGCAACCTGTTTGGGTTGCGGCGCATTAATCTCGACAACTGGCGTCAGGTCTTTTCACGCTGACGTTGGGCCTTGGCTCAGGAATTTTTGCTGTTGGACAATCAAGCGCTTATTGACGGCCATGGTCAACTTAGGTTGAAACCCGTGAAGCCATCTCACCACTAGTCTTAGTTTCATACACATGCCGTCAAAAGTTGTCGGCGGTTGCTTGGGAAAACGTGAAAGGGGACTGTATTCTGACAGCCATCGTTGGTTGATGGGGAATCAACCTAAAAAGCATTTGGAAAGAGCATCTTTCACGACTTGGCAACAACCGCTCTTTAATATGAATGCAGATGGATGTCCGTGAGCCACATCGCCTGGTAGAAGGGACATGTGCATTCACCAGAATAGGTACCAACCCTCTGGGAGCCCCTAGGTGTTTGCACCTAACTAACTGTAAGTTAGTTAGCGTGGGTTGACCTCACTTGGTGGGTTCAAAACCGGGGAGCACGCATATGTGCTTCGATAGACACCGTTCTGAGGGTAGCCTTCGCCCTCCAGAACTTCTTGTCGGTTGCCATGCTATGACGTGCGATTCCCATATTCCCGCATTAGCCACTTGGCGAACCGGCGCACCTTTTTTATGGCGTCCGCCAGGGTGTCACAATGGTGACTTCGGTTTTTCAGGTGACCGTTTGCATTCTTAGACGGTTGTTGGTCACATTACCAAAATGGACCATGTCGGATTGTGTCTGGGTAGCCGGTTTCCGGGTGATGAAAAAACTAAGCGAACCGTTGGGTAACAGGCAAATCACAGGTCCGTACGGTGCAGCAGTTGCGGATATTGTCAAAATCTGTTCTTGTATCATGATAAACCAAAACCTACTGTACAGCATTGTGCAGGCGAACCATGTGGTGGAAAATGTGCCGGCTGATCACAGAGTATATCTGTGACAAAAAAACATGGATTTTATATGATACATATGTGCTTCCTGATATCTTTTCAAATATAGAAATAGCATGTGAAATTGTAGCCGAAAACTAATCTCGCTGCCTGCATATGTGCCGCCAGTTTGTCCATAGGAGAAGTCTCTACGAGGAAAATGTTCATCCGTCGTTCCTCTGAACAAGCCAAGCAGTTTACGGACGGAAGAAAACTTCTGGCTTTCCACGGGCCATACATAACCCGACGTCCTCTACCGGTACATCTTGTATGAACGGCCCAGCTATATGTTGCTTAAAAGACAATTACGGAAAACGGTTTGTCGCGTGTTTTATCAAAATCTACTGCATCCTGGAAGCGTTGTCTGCCATCTGGAGAAGGGTATATGGCTGGGTGACCCTCCTCTGACTGCAGCACAAGATGCGTCTAGACTACCGAACTTTTACCAGGATTGAAGGCATATCATTTGCCATAGCAAACCCCAACCAAATGACGGAGATGGCGGACGATTGCGGCGGCAATTGTATATCCCGGGTAAGGGCCTTGTCGAATCCATCAGCTGCAAACCGCCGCACTTCACACTACGGTGTTCCACACTTCAACAGGGCCATCAGGCGCCCAACTGCTGTTCAGGTTCGGTCTACCGGAAGTCGTCCTTAGAAAAACTTAGAAACCCCGTATTTGTGTCCGAGATAATGAGAGGTGACCGAGAAATGGTGTCCCTGCCTACTTAGGCAAAGACGCACTGGATAACCGATGCTTCGCTTACTGATTTCCAATAGTTCAGCTTACTAGCTTCTTTGGATTCTTCAACTTTTCGTTGGCTTGGCTGATTGCCTGCTGCGTTCGTAATACACCCACGCAAAATGGCGTGGTGCTTCGATTACTGGCTATACGTTTAAACGTCACATGGTCATCCAGTACGTATTGTTAATGTGATGAAGCTGCCTCGAATGTTCAGATATTATGTATAGAATCTTCGGATGTATGTACCGTTCTCTCTAATCCATTTCTGACCATCACCAAAGGTAGAGTGGCCTGCTGCTTCATGACTTTTCAGTCACTATACTATTGTGAATATGGATGCGATGCCTGACGATTAGAGCCCACTAGCACTTGGGGGCTCGAAAGCATCGTACCCACCGCATCGTCCCATGACCTTGAGGTTGACCTTCAGAGACGAACAGTTAGGCTCGGCGTGTTGACCCGACCTTCTCCAGTGGTGTGGGATGTGGAGCCTGACTCTGCTCAGGTCGCGATGACTAGCCCTACGTGATCATTGTCAGGATCATGCGAAAACAGCATACAATTGTGGTCCTCGGAAGTGGGGGTGTGGGCAAAAGCGCTCTAACTGTAAAATTCGTCTCCGGGAAATTTGTTGAGAAGTATGACCCGACCATCGAGGATTTTTACCGCAAAGATGTCCTGTAAGTCTTTCCTAATCACATCCTAGCTTGAACGAGGGTTTATTTGTTTCTCCTCGTTTTCTTTCATGCAGATCCGTAGGTTTAGTCGTATGAGGTGTGACTCAGGTGCACAGGTTCATGTGAAAACGATGGTGTCGATTGCCTCAAAGTTACTTGCAATCAGTGGGTGTGATAGGCTTAGTGACCGTTACCGGAGATGATTTACATGTATATGAACCATCCTGGAGGGCCTGCACACATGGGACAACCAATCTGGACAAAGCACTTCAAAGCGCTCGAGCAATAGCTCGAGTTTAGATTGGAGTTGTCCTGATATCACCGAGCAATGTTGTGTTGATAGTGGAACAGCCTTGAAGACCAGTATAAAGCCAGTGCGGACCCCCCATGGGACGTATTGGAGTGGTTTCCAAATATGTGGTTGGCTGTACTAAAGGATTATGTAAAGCTTTATGGATTGTCGCAAGCAGAGTGGGGTTCAAATTTCGGTGACTCATGCAAAGTTAATCTTCGGTATGGACTCCAACCACTTGTAACCATCAGAGACAGTAACTAACAGTAACTAATGCATCACTGCCGTACAACCACACGGCTTATATAATTAAGTTTAAAGCCTTAAAATGAAAAGAAAAAGTGGATGTCGCAAGCATTCTGAGGTACCTACACCGAGTACTCAGGCATAATCTGGAAATAAACAACAAAAATACCACTGACGTCGATCAGCTGCCGTTTCTTGCATTGTTTCCAGCCGAGTGCAGGAGTCACGGGGACCACAGCACCAACACTCAAACTCTTTGTAATATCTTTTACACCCTTCCAAGTCATGCGTAGTCCACCTTGCAGTTTCCACTATTCTGAATAAGGCACAGAGAACAACCATTGTCTCCGTGCGTAGAACATGAGGCACCACAGTTGGTGGTGCTGGATGTTTTCCGCGATCGAGCCACTTGATGCACAACCAAATATCCATTCTCTAATTGGCCCGTTTCGAATTCGTCGACGCCGTTCGACACGAGCAAAGCTTCTGAGGTATTAGTAGTCAAAAACATGAAGACGCCTTACGTCGTTTGTCCGCAGAGACCACGTTTCGCAACCGCTCAACAACACAACGCTTACTGTAGCCCGGCACGCGCAACCCTTGAGACTCAGTGGTTTACCGTTTTGACGCCACAACTGCCGCCAATTGGCAAACGTGATTCGGGCCTTGGCGATTCGTGCACGGACTTCATCAAATACACTTCCGTCAGAGTAAATACAACCTCCAGTGATTCTCCTTGAATTGAAAAGGGCATGTTCAGGGACTGTACCTATTAAAACATGACTTTGTACTTTGAAGGTGCAGGGTGCATTTCGAAAGATGGTGTGACGGTGGTCAGCCTATTTAACAGGGCTTGTGCTTCGCCTTGGTCATCAAAGATGAGGGGTGTGTCGTCTGCGTATTCCAGATCAACAAGGTCCTCACCGGTAACAGTTTGAACACAGGGGCTTTGAAGACCTTCCAGCGTTCGCGTCATTAATTCACCAATGACGAGGTTTTAAGAAAAAACGGAGACAATGGACATCCATATCGGACACTTTTTGTAGGGAAGCTTCTGGAGATCTTAACAAACTCATGGAAGTGTAATTCTGACTCAAAGAATCCGGTTGGCGTCCAATCGTTACTCCTGATGTTGAAACTGAAAGGCAGGCTGATTGAGTGGAAGCTGAAAATGATCTGTCAAACGCGTCACCTTGGTGATTCCTCAGTTAATTTCTCCAGAAGTCACAACGGGCAAGTAGAAGACGCCGGTATTTAGGCAGGTCTAATTTTGCATTTTTATTAGCTGATTGAGAGTAAACAAATCAAGTTGGTATACACACGTTACTGTACAAAATTAAGAAATGCGTAAGGAACTGTGCGAAGCAGCTGATCCTCTAGAATGTGGAGAACATGTCCTAACCAGCGTACTCTAAGGAACGTGAGTAGCTAACCCATCATGATATATTTCCTTTTTCCTAGAACTACGCGGCGTAACTCAGCATTTCTGATCTCATGTTCCCGCCAGGCCTGGTCAGTGTTTCCGGGACATCGACAGTCAAAGAATCACATCTTTCATATGTCCTCTGCACGTGGAGGCCACTTTATCATCCATAGAGCATTATGGATCATACTGCTGCATTGTAGACTCTGCCTTTGACAGACAAACGGGTGTGACTTTGGCTTCATAGTTGTTGGAGGTGGACAAAATCTGTCCTGGCCTTTCCGAAACTTACACAACTGTTCAGGTGGAGAATTTAGCTATCACACCAATTGATTCATCCAATAAAAATCATTCATCTGAACACCCTTTCGGTGTCTGGCTGCCATGCTAACGAAAAGGGACACCAGGAATAAAATACTGCCAGATTGCCCAAGCCTAGACGGGAGCAGTCGAGATGCTAAAGTCAGGTTCGAATCACGGACCTTCCGGTCCTTGTTTTGATGCCTTAACCACTGAGCTATCTCGAGCTCAATTAGCTTATCTAAAGGCACGAGTTTTGATCCCACTCAGTCTTGTAGCAGTACTTTGCAGGTATGAAACGCCTACCAAACCGTGTGCCATAATTATTTAGGCTATTTTAAGTGGCTTGTATCTTTTAAATATCCGAACCAAGAAGCGTAATATCTTACGCGTATCCAGTGTCTTTGGGCGGACGCCCCAGAAGCTTTTGACCCCCGAGGTTACAGAGGTACGTAGAGGAAATTCTAGCAATGCCTCAATAACGAAGTTGAAATGGAAGAGTGAGAGCGTCAGCCTTGTCTTGCACCACTGGACGTGGTGAACTCAGGCGGAAGTCTGCCGTATACTCGCACCCGATCAGAGGAGATGACATGCGTGGCCTTCATAAGGGATGTAAATTAAAAGAAACATCCTTTTTCGCTAGAAACTGATGAATTTTCTGACGATATGCGAAGTCAAGCGTAGCTTTCAGATCTAGAAATGCGACCAACATACCGTGATGGTTTTCTGCCAGCGCTATTGTACCTTCTTTGAAGACTGGGATCGTGGTTGAGGCTCTCCATCCCATTTATATGTTGTTTCCTTTCCAAATCTTCCGTGGTAGGGTCACCGGACCGTTCACCAGGTATTTACTATCTTTTAAAAGTGAGGGGTTCATTCCATCCAGGGTGAGTGCCCGTCGCTTTTTAGGAAACATATTCCATGTCGTATCTCCGTTGCTGTCTCCGGGCAGGTGTCGATGTTCCATCCAGGCTCTCTGGGTTTTTCCAGATGTGTTGATGCGGGTCAGCTGAATTTCTCTGAATTGCTCACCGCTCAAGACGGTTTTGCAAATGAGTCTTCCCATTTGTTTCACTGTCGAATGTCTTTTTTTGGCTGATTGAATCAGCTGAAACATGGCGCGACTGCTCCTGCTCGTCAAGTGGAGATTGGACCCCGCCGTGTCGTGACGGCTTGTGTGCCTGTGTGTTATATCTGCTGATTCGCCGGCCTGTGATATCTGCTGCTGACCCGCTCCAGTGCCTAGTGTCGGAGAGAAAAGACTCACGGAAGGGAACACAATAGCTATATTCCAACAAAGTGCGTGCGAGAGCGCGAGTGCGTGCGAGTGCGAAAAGTACAACGGCCTCAAGCTTTTTATTCGAAGGACACTGTCTGAACTTGGTCCAATGCTGACGCACGCGGTCTGGCTTTAGTACGAGGCAGCGAAGTGCTGCATATTGCGGAGGCGTTGTCTGTCTGGTCAACACCCAGCGGAGCTGAAAGTCTCCGTAGATTTCGGGCATTCAGTGGTTGCTTTCAGGAAGCTGACCTTCCTGATACTGTATGACCTCAGTGCGCTGCACTGGGAGTGTCCATTCGGTATTCTCAGACCCTTTCGTACCATATTGATCACCAGTTAGAGTTCTGATCAACACAGTCTCCTGGTCCTCCATGTTGCGTTTACAGCATGTGCAGCAGCGTGTTCTTTAAAAAATGCAGTCCTCTGGCATCTACTATCTTTTGATCAGGGTTTTGAGCTAAAGGCGTTGGTGGAGGACCCTTATTGTCCTACCGTCTAGGTGTGATCACCCTGGTAGTAGCCAAGTCCGCAGAATACAGTGATTCCTGTAGCTATAATTACCGTAGTGCCACATCGGACGTTGTGTGAAGTCATCAGCCGCGTCGCTTTCCGTCCTGCCTACAGCAGGGCGGACATGTTTCTGATCCATATAGTAATATGGAGCGCACCGCAGCATTGTAAACTCGACCCTTGACAGAGAG
>NW_008751696.1:1832127-1840056 GCF_000715545.1 Opisthorchis viverrini | reverse complement strand
CCTCGTAGCACGATTACTCGTAGTACGGGGTCTCGCTGCTCTTGGTCTGGCTGCTCCCCTTTGGCCTTCCTGGAATGGTTGCACCTTGTGGAACGAAGTTCCAGCCAGTGTAGCCCACGGGATCGCTGCAGCACTCAAGCCCGACCACCACGTCAAGGTGGCAGCTTTAGGTCGACCATTTGGCTGCCTTTAATGTTCGCTTTCTGAAGCAAGCAAAACAAGCTGCTTTTCCCCGTGCACTGGACTCCCTTGATGTTTGCTTGTGTCAGCAACAATAATAAGTATGAAAGCAATTACCAGCAAACTCAGCTGCGCTGGTAACTGCCGTCTTCCTGGTTGGGGATCGCGAGATGGGCCACATCAATGGCTAGAGACATTGTCAGATATGGCCCAGTCGCGCCCTCAATGGCGCTCGTGCATCCATGCTATTGCCTTCAATGCATAGCTCCTTTTCCAACCCCCCACCCCACTTGACAGCCCCCTGACAGTGCTGGGTTTATGCACCTCCCGCCTGCACTGTGCAGCTACCTACCGCTCGCTCCCCAAATCGGTGAACGAAACTGCGGCAGCTGCAACCACTGTACGACGAGTACGCGGTTATTACAGCTGACAATGATGATGATGATGATGACGAATAGCCGCAATAAGAGGCGGTCGGACGGTAAAGGCATACTGTCTTCTGCAGTGGGGTTGAGAAGGCAGTATGGTACTTCCCTCAGGCGACCTTTGATGTCACCTTCCCGAGGAAGGACGGGTCAGAACTGATCGGCCCTAAAAGCCACACACTCCGGTCTTCTAGTGGTTAGTCACCGGCAAATTATTCAACACGGTCGAAAGAAGAATGAATGTCACCATGAGCTTAAGTGTATTTTCTGTGCATGCAGCATCAGGAGTAAGAAATCTATGCTCTCTCCCTTGAGCCGTCGGACTGGGTCATCCCATTACAGCCGAGCAGGTCAGACTATATAGGAGTTGGCGCTAGGAAAGGTTACCCGCTGGCTTGTAGGTAAAGTTTTTAAGTCAGATGCTATAGACTGGGCCCGCGAACAAAACTCCTTCCAATCTGAATTTCACGTCAAAAGATCAAGGTGGGGTATCCTAAATAAAACTATCCCTGGCCTGGGCACCCGCGAAGAATCTTTTACCATACAGTATCTTGTTCACCAGCGTTCCTCAGCAATCGCCCCCAACCCTATAGGCAGACGTTACTGGATCATCTGGCCGATGTGCCTTTACCACCGCCCAACTCATTAACTATAATAATTAAATAACACTGCCAAATCCACGAGACCCGTTCCACGTAGGAACTCTCTTTGCTTCTGGGTTATGTCACTTCGGCCAGGCAACTCAGACCGCTAGGGTGAACTCAGATCCTTTACATTTCACTCCTCTGTTATCTGGCGATCCTGGTGCAATGGCCCTTGGCATGTATGGTTTGGGATTTGCACTCAGCCTCACAGCTGAAGGATCTTCCCAACCGCATTACAGTAAATAGTCATCTCTGCTCTCTACAGTTGTCGATGTGGCAAACGGTATTTGTTTATCATGTTACTATACCCCCAAAGACCGCATTTCTGAAAACATAAACGGTGAGTTTTACTGAGGTTTATCATTTCTGTCGGCCAGTAAGATGGACCAGATGGCCGTTGACGTGTTGGCCAATCTAGGTGACAGCATCATCATCGACGGTATGACATCGGTGCTCAACACTGATGCTTCACTGTTGTACCTAGGTGTCATAATCAGTAGGTGGTTTAGTAGGTTTGATTATGGGCAATCTAGGGGGAGCCATGGTCAGCAGATTTAGTCTCATTGATAACTGCTATGAATTCATCCACTAATGACCGAATGTTCGTCAGCACTACAGGGTTCCCAACTCCAATTCGTAGTCTTCAAATCCGCTTAGCGTGTAAACTGTGCCATCCCTGTCTCTTGTTATAGTGAAGCACCGCATCAGTCGTTACAGGGAATACACTTCTCATAATTTTTGTTGTGCGGTGGGTGAGTTTGTGCTTCAAAGGATAGTTAAATAGCCTGTTGTTTTAATAATCATATGTTGATGCAGCGAACAACCTGCGATTTCCATGTTTCAACAAGACGTGAGTCTGTTTTGAGGTTCTGCCAGCACAGTTAGATGAAGTACAAGAGAGCTTACCTAGTTTGGCCCGTGACGAGCTACTTTTACAAACATGCAATTATGGTCTATGGGAAAATGTAAAAGTGCATGGTCCTGGGATTGAGTTCCGGTAATTCCTCTCGACTTCGTCCGAAGAGTCGCAGGATGGTCGCTTAGTTCAGCATTCGATCATTTTGGGGTTTCGCACTTCTCTCAACGTAGTTAAAGGTGAAGTGAGACTGTTAACGAAAGCTTAATTGTTTGGACGATCGCTTTATAGAAATCGGTTTGATTGTGTAGAAATATGTCTCCTAGTGTAGGTGGTGTTTCCATCGAAAAATGGATTCTGCACTCTACTTTTTCATACCCTATTTCTTTTTCTCTTGAATCGTTCAGGATTGATGGTGTTCGTCATACACTAGAAATCTTGGACACCGCTGGAACAGAGCAGTTCTCATCGTTGCGTGATCTGTACATCCTAAATGGTCAGTGCTTTCTCATCGTGTACAGCTTGACCAGTCTGCAGACTTTCAACGAAATCCGTGGCATGCGGGACAACATCCTTCGAATTAAAGGCATTCCTCTAAACTCCACTCAGACAGTTCCAATCGTATTAGTCGGCAACAAAGTGGACTTGGCTATGGAAGATCGCCGTGAAGTCAATCGATCGGAAGCCGAAGATTTGGCAGCACACTGGTGTTGTCCGCATCTGGAAACCTCAGCGAGAGACGAGATCGGCGTGAATGAAGCTTTTATTGAAGTAGTCAATCAGGCATGTTTTGGCTGTTGTGTGAACTTACTCGTAGATTGGTAATTTGGCGCAATCGCCCCTCTGTATAAGACTTTAGATAAAAACATCTCCAAGCAGTGGTTTCTTAGCATCGTAGCTCACAGAACTCACCAAAAGTACTTATCACTAATCTTTGTGAAAAAATGACCTCATGAGTGGTGGTGTATGTCAGATTTCATGGTGCACAGTCTCTTGAGAACGGCAGTTAGGATGCGTAACGTTCACTTTCTTTGAACCCAATCCGGAGAAACTGATGATACGCTGCCCGCGACCACTTTGATCTGATAGCAAATCTGGAAATCATCGTCTCCAATCGTCACCCACCGCAGAATTTGTATTTTCTCAGTTTCGTTGTGCATTCGGATGGTGATCAGGCCGTGTAAACTGCGACAAAGCCGTCGCTGTGGCAACTCCCCCACCGACGGATGTCAGGAAGATATACAACTTCCAACATCGAGACGACGAAAAGACGAAATCATATCCTCCGACGAGTTGAGGCCGGGAGAAAACATGTGCCGTCCTCTTATTTGGGGTGGGGGTGGGTGGGAAGAGGCTTACCCTCAGCTAGATTTGAGTCCACTATCATACGCATGAATGTGCAGTTTGGAAATTTCCAATTCGTTTCACTTGAGGGTCTTCGATCGAACCGAAGCATTTTAAACAGCTTGAAGTGGGTCATATTTCGTCCAACCGCTCTGGAACATTGGTCTTCTAGAACGGTTAAATTACTTTGGGACGATTGCTAGAAGGGAGCGGTAAAAATTAACTCCTCTCCTTTTGAAGCGATTCTTCTGTAAGATTTTCCCACTCCATCTTCGATCTTCGAATAATACGTGTAAGCTAGAGTTTGCAACATTAGAAACAGCAACCTGACCCGTCGTGCCTCGACGTCTGATCAGTTGATTCGTTTCGAACGGCTGGCTGTCAACCGATTACTTGTGTGAGTTGGATACTGTCCTTGCCATACAGACCTTCATAGTTAACTGTATTCGATGGGTGCAGCTGTCGTCAGACCATATTGCGAACGAAAGCCTGGGTTGATCTTGAAGACGAATAACACTTTATTCTTCCAGGTTGTCAGTTTCTGACTTGTTTCGTCACATTACCTAAGCTAAAAATGGATTCTCTTCATATTTGCCACGTGAGCAAGCTTGTTTACCTATTACATTTCACTATGACAGTCTTTAACCAAGGGGATACCTGACCGATCTTGCTACATCCATGGTTGTTTACGGTTATACTGTGGACTATGATCCATCCGGTGAGTCCCAACCGAAGCGAATTACTTAGTGGGTTGCTTTTCAGGTCTCACCGACTCCTACTTTATGACTAACATCTCATAGTCTTCTTTCTAATCACGTTCTTCACGAGGATCGCCAACCAATCATTTTGATCCAAGCCTGAGTTCCCTTTACTTGATCGTTTCACCACTTTTCCATACTTTACTATTTCATTCAAGCTGTGGATCGATTTGGTGCTATTCGACAACGGTCAGACTAAATAATATTCCGAATATCAGACCAAACAATTGTGGAGCAACACGTGATTGTTCTTTTCATTTGGGCGTTTTGATGACTTATTCCTGTCTAGGGTGTATGAATTCTGCCTGTAATGTCAAGTCGACATGTCTCACTTGTCATCTGTTTGGTGAACTCGCGTAGCACTGCGAGAATGAATTTTCAGACTTGTGAAGCTCTTCGAACCAGTCGATGCGTAACTGTCATGCAACGTTCGGGAATTGTTCTGGTTGAGGTACGTTACCAGGTTACTTCGGCCTAGGCCTAGGATCTGTTGGTCAGTGACTCGCTCCTCAATATTTCCCGTGGTCACTCGTGGGGGTCGCTCGCCTTCCGAATGATCAGTCAGTCTGACAGTTTTCAGCAGTTAATAACACGCTGCGTCATTGTCTCTTCGATGTCTGCTGGTACGCCAACTGCCTAAACACGGAAAATCTGCAAAATACTTTGGACGTTGGATTGGATGGCCTCATTCTTACTCGAATTACAGAGACGTTCCGGCGGGTTAAAGAGAACACCTACTGTTACGAAACACGCACACACCTTGTCTTTTGTACCACGCACGTTCCACCTTCATTGTCTGTTGGACCCAAACTGTTGTTTTCGAGATAACTCAGTTGTTGAGGCGCGAGCTTACTGACCAGAAGGTCCTCAGCATCTCGACCGTTCCTGTAGCCTCAATCTTCATGCTTCCTTCGGGTGGCAAAGCGGCCAGAAACCGAAAGTGTACTACAGCTGGATGGATATCATTAGTATTATTATCGCATTACTCATCGTATTTGCGGTGTCAGTTACTGGGAAGCTTATGCTCGTCTTATTTTATTTTGTTCCAGGGCAGGTGAAAGGGACTGTTGGTCTGGTACAAGGTCACCATTCATTTTTTGTTTTCAGTTAACTCAGTAGTCGGTTTAGCGTGCGTATATGAGCTCAGCTCGTGACTGGCTATCACAGAGAAGTACTGACCACAGGAGCGTTTCTGGGGGTCCTATTCTGTGTAGCATGGCGGCGACTGTTTTGAGCTCTTCTTTAGGGGTAGGTGTACGTATTTTTGAAACGAAAGGCGTGCTTGAGTCTCTCTCTCACACGCACTTGCAACATCTGCCATCACGAAGGGAGTGCAGTGGAAATCCGGATACTACTGTTTTTACATCCATACCAACATGCTATTTTCCAAAAAATGTCACCTTTCTCTATGGTTATCCCTAAACACAGTTTGACGTATGGAGCAGTGCCAACGCACAGATCGCTTATCTGCCACTTATGCGAGACAAGCAAAAGACTAAAAACGGTGGTGATCAATGTCAAGTGATTCTAGCCAATAATCATTTTTAAAGTGTTTATCCCTAAAGTTTGACGTATGGAGCAGTGCCAACGCACAGATCGCTTATCTGCCACTTATGCGAGGCAAGCAAAAGACTAAAAACGGTCGGTGTCAATGTCAAGTGATTCTAGCCAATAATCATTTTTAAAGTGATAATATCCTCAGATTTTTTGTGTCACCTATTCCCCCTCGTGATTCCCTGTTGGGTACCATTAGTATGGGAAGGGAGACATTACAGAAAATAAAGTAACTAAGGTTGACATGAGAGCAAAGAGGATATCCAGTCCCAGTACAGCGATCGCTCCGATTCGGAATAGTTACCAGGTGGTAATCTTTTTAACACTACCTGATCAGTGTCACTGTCCAGGCACTGACATTTGTTCACCAATATGTGTTATTGGTCTACAGCCATCATGAGCGCAGAGCTTGATATAACAATGGTCCAGCTGTTGTACCCTTTCGGTGCGTATGTACCATGCCATCCGAAGAAAGTACGAAGGATGGAGTACTACCAGATATATTTGTATAACAACGATTGCAGTCGTCACCTGATACCACTAGCCGGCGGCTGAATAAAGTTTTCCTAAAATGCAAGGCACTGGATCAAACTAGGTCGGAGTTTTGTATTGTTTTTCACGCCTGTTTGTTGTTCTTTCTATTTTTAGATGCTTCTCCACCGGCCAAAGTCCCGTTCTGTTTGTTCGGTTCTCTGATGTGCTTGCGCGATTCCTCCAGGATTTACCTTCCCGGTTCTAAGCTCGTTCTTTCCTGACGTTTCTCAAGGCTTGGTACTCAAGGTATGCGTGCAGAAGCAGACAAACCAGGTCACTACCTAGCCAACCAACCGGCCAATCAACCCATTCCCGGTTTACTTTAACCGTGCTCCTTTGTTGCTGACATAGATTCTGGTCACCGGTTTCGCTCTCCTCTCATTTGCCCACAAGCCCTCGTCCCATCGCTGCTGGATGACACGCCGTTCTCCATCCCCTCCATCCGACCAACTCGTTGCTCCTCTCTCTCCGTGATATCTGTACAAAATGTTAGGTGGTTTCCGCTTTTGTTTGTTTACGTTTTGTTACACCGTTTCACCGCTACAGCCACTTTGTCTGCTCTGCTCCCACATGTGCCTTATTTCTACCGTGTTGCTCATGGCTATGACCTTGACGAGTCAACGACCAATCGTGCATCGCTCAGATCCTATCTCTCCCTCCCCCTCTCCACCTGTCTGCGTGGCTGTGGTATTCTTGGTAATAATATGGTGTCCCTCTTGGTGCACATCATCGTCCCGACTCCATTTGCAATGGTTCTAACTAGTCTGATTATTGTCATTACTAATTTGTTCCTTGATGCATTTATTTGCTGCAGTTTCCTGGTGTTCTTGGTGCAATTGTTCATCATTGCAGCCCGATAGCTATAATTGATGCGTATATTTTGTTGAGTGCCTTGAATATGCACTGAACATAGGTCTCTTTTGTACTTTGGTGTTATTTTTGTCCTTGAAATGCTAGGAGCATTTCTAACCGGGCGTGATGCTTGGTCATTCTTCGACAACACACAGCACTGCAAGTTTGCACGATAGTCCAAATGCTGTTCGCTGAATCTCTCAGATGTAGTCAGGAAGAGAACAACAACAACTGGGTGATGTCAGAACAGTTCTAAGCGCCATTTTTGCAACGGCAATCGTCTATGGAAGTTGAATTCTGTTGGACGTGTGGAGTGAGTGAGATCTCCAAGTTAGGATCCGAACAGCTTGATGTCTAGCCTCCATTAGACAGTTGGTCGAGTGATCCTCTGTCGGCGTTGAATGGTCCTGCATTCCAGTCGGCAACTCTTAGTTGAAGTCATCTTCTCCTTCTGTCACTGCAAATGATCAAGTACCCGCTCGTCGAACGGCAGATTACCTGGAATTTCGCGGACGGAAGTAGACACAACAACTAGTAGAGCTTGAATGCGGTCGGTCGGTCGCAGAAGCACAATGTCTAATTTAAGAAACGACGGTGAGACGAACTATATCGTTACAGCGGCGAAGCGCTGCTGCTCAGCCTGTAGGTTGCTTGTGTTTGATGGATGAGTTTCAGATTGGTCGTTGGTAGGATTAGCCTCAAAATGCCTATCCCTGAAGAAGTTCAGAACTTCGTAGAGTTCCCCGTCTTTAGAGCTTCCGCATCTCCATGAAGTTTCGCTC
>NW_008751696.1:1828583-1831408 GCF_000715545.1 Opisthorchis viverrini | reverse complement strand
GCTAGTGCATGTAGGGCACACGTGAATTAGCAAGTTTGAACAGGAAATATATTTGAACCTGAGCAATGGTTTGTCCAACGGCCCAAACGGCGGTCCAGTAGCTGTTCCGGTCATGTTAGTCGATCACCTACGAAGATTCGCCAGTCAGTTGACGAAGCCTGAAGCCTTCTGAACCATTTTTAACTTGTGGTTGCAGGATTAGTGAAATCTCCGTTCATCCCACGTGCACTGCTGTAGTGTACGGTGCATGCCAGATTGACTGATCTATTAGTAATGCAGAACTTTGCCTACTGGGCTTCGGCTCATATGCTTTATTTCTGTTGCCCATCCACAGAAATTGTCATGAGCGTTTGGAGGACCACTGCCTCCTGGTGTTTCTATAGCGTGCACACTACACTGCTAATGAGTCCGACAAGAGCAACAAACCAATCCAATGCTTCCCTGATTTGGATCTTTTCCAGATAAGCCCCGCCACCTTTCGCCAGCTCCAATTTAATGTACGCACACAACCTTCACCTATTTTTGATGAAAACAGTTCCTTATCCGCACCTAGGCTCATTTTGTACAAACATTTTCTCAGTTCGGACGTGAAACCCTAAATAAGCTTTCTCACGCTTTCAAATCTCGTTCATGACAAAGAAGGCAATACGCTTTTTTTGCAAAGCCACGGAGTGATCCATCAGCAACGTTTATGCAACAATGGCCAACAAATGACCAGATCAGACTGCGGCCACTTTGATGGACACAATCCAGGACTGCATCGCTCCCGGTTCAATCATCATCTCTGATATGTGGGCATCATACCAAGGAATTGAAACGATGGTCGACATGAATTATACTCATGGAGCAGTTAGTCATACCGAGAACTTTGTGGATCCAACGACTGGAGATCACACACAAACCATCGAATCTCTTTGGAACGTCTATAAGTTGCAGAATAAACGCCAGTGTGGCACACACCGATCTTTAGTGGACAGCTACTTGTGTGAGTTCGTTTGGAGGCAAAGTTACCGAAAAACGGACCTTTTCATGCAAATTCTTAATGACGCCCCAATTTCACCCTCTTCAATAAAAACTAAAAGTACAAATCTCATATCCTCTTTCGTCTAATCTTTTTTGGGTGGCGGGGGTTAATTTTTGGCGGGGCTTATCTGGAAAAAATCCCTCGATTTGGATTGGGACAGACAAGAAAAACTGTCCGAGGACAGTTGGAAGTGTTCAAACAAGCGAAGTAAATGCAATGACATAGAATTCCTGCGAATTTATAAAGAATTTAAGCATATACGTATCGCGAAGTTGTAACCCGTGGACCAGCAGTGCGGTGAAAATACAGATGGGATTAGTGTTGCACCCACACAAAATGCAACAGCTTGTTTACCCATGTCATCGTGATCTAAAATCGATATAAATCGGCGGAAAAAACGCAACAATACCTTAAGGGAGCAGCACAAAATACATCCCAAATTAGTTGACATTAGAGATTCAGCTTCTATCTTAGGTTTACGTGGTCTCGAGGCAGCTGGAAAAGCAACGTTTAGCCATAAACTTATATTTCAACTACACTCTAACAGTACAATAAATGGAAAGGTGTGCACTTGAGACCTACTTTGATTTGGTGGATTACTGTGTTGCTTTCGCACAGTTGACCACCACTTCCTTCAAAAAGGTCGTAGGAGTTAATCGACTGCTGTGTTCCCGCGACGAGGTAATGTAGAGGTCACTCATCAGATCACGCGTCACAAACACTCAAACCACGTGACAATCCCTGTCCCACTTGAAACCTTAGCCGAAAACTTGTACACCACAAATTCTCATCCATTTTTGGTTTACGCGGCTACCACTTGCGAATGCGCCATGCTTATGAACTTCAACACATCAGGTCAAATTGTATTCATGTTCGTCCAAGCGTCAAACACGAAGGGACACCCCTCTCTTCACACTGCGCACAATAAATAGGCGTACAACTAGGCTCAACACACACTTGCGCGCACAGGACAGGAAGTCAACAGAGCTCCACAAGTCTCCATGGGCAACTGCGGAACACGTGTAGCAGCTATACTGCAGAGAAGACACGTCCCACGTCCGGAACTTCACTCAGAAACTCTCAACAAGTGTCCTCAAATGATAAGTCACTTTTTGACATACTCCACTTTTCGCATTGTATCTATTTTTATCAAATGCACCCAACTATTGTATTCACCACATTCTAGTAAGACAGAAATTTGTTAGTGCTTGTTACCTTCTGATAATCAACTTAATTACGTCACAACTAGAGCACTAACAATATCAAACAGGCCAGCATCTGGCAACAAATCAGAACCGCTTCATTACCAAACAGGGTTTACCGAGTAACGGTGATCCGTACATGTACTACGAATACCCAAAAACCGTCTAACAGAGAATTCAGTGCTTTCAGAGGGTAGTGACGTTGTGACTCGATGACAGCGGGTAGGATAAAAGACGACTTGCTGTGAAGTTCCTCACCCCCCCCCCCCTAAGTAGGTCGAAACATTCCATTTTGATATGTGATGACTAGCGGAAACTGTTCACCTCTGGTGTTTCTGTCAACGCTGAGCCCTTATCTCCCAGCATACAGAACATTCGTTGAAGCCATCAAATGGTGCATAAATATTGAATGATTACCGGCTCTGACGGAGTCAATGATCGAATCGAAAAGCAAAATAGCATTTTGGAGATGGAAAATCTCAAACAAGATGTTTTTCCAACGTAGCGTTAAGCCTAAGCTCCAGTAGTAACGACGCTTCTGAATGTGAATCCACTTAGCTGGCTTAACGCGCTTTTAAGTGTTCGTCTAGACGTAACAT
>NW_008751696.1:1760853-1827234 GCF_000715545.1 Opisthorchis viverrini | reverse complement strand
GATCACCTGATCGCATCTCAGCATTTTTTCCCTCTAACACATCCTCGGTTTGAAAGTATCAATTGGATTGGGGTGAAAAAGCGAAACACATTTTTAGTAGGGTGGACTTCAGTCGGAAACGCTGAAAAACGGACATACAAATCGATTTCTAAGAATACACCCCACGAAATGTCATGACAGAACTAATGTTTTCACGATATAGCTCCTGTCAGTAAGACGGATAACAATTTTCGGTTGGCAGTTGTCGAAACCGGTCAGATAACAGGTTCATCAGTGTACCAGATATTGTACGGGTAACTTTGCTGATATTAAGGAACAATCATGTAAGTGCACAATCATGCGCGATAATGCTCTACAAAACTGTCAACAGATGGTGGAACGGTATGCTCGGCGTACATCTTCTCATATCTCCATGGAACTCTTTATCGCAATTTGTACCACCAGTGTCTCTTCATTCCTGCTTCGAAACAGTTGCAGGACATGTTCNTCACGATGGAGATAGTGATCCGGTTGCCGTGCGATGTCCCGCACGCCAAGGGACAGTTTGTAGAAGGCTGCTATCTTCCAACTTATGTGAATCGGACAACTGAGGTTGACGTGGTGCGTTGCTCCTGAGAGTATCCTCGATTAACTGAGTGACTCTGCAACTTTGATGGACTGGTTCTATTCCGGTTTGACTGGCAGTTATCAGGAATGGGAAACATGATTTGAAAGCCCACAACAGCTTACAGCCGATAACGCGTAACAATTTCATTGGGTCTCTTGTCCATAACCAGTCAACTACGATCGCACGAATTAATCGATAAAACAGATGAATCAATGAAACAACGTACAAGCTAGATGGGTCGATGCACCTTGCAAATCTGTCGGCTCAATGACTGGTATTACAGCATAGGCTAAGATGGACGATTGACAACAGGAACAGCCGATGTTGGAATGCTCATTTGAAGATTATTCACAAGTGAAGTAGAATTATTTGTTCCCGGATGAACAGGATGACTCTTCAAACGGGAGTAATGTGGAGGTGAATAACAAAGATGTCGGTTTTATCTTATCTTATTAGTTGAAGAAATCATTCGTGATATGTACCTTCCGCGTGAATCTTTCATCAGTTGTTCTTTTACCGCATAGCGATCCTCCGAGGAGGTATTCATACCTAGTTGGGTAGAATTCACTCCACAAGTGGACATAAATTTATCCACCGGTCCCTCTAGCCATGTATGTACTAATTCGAGACCACCGGAACACTTCACACAAGCACTGGTAAGAAACCGGTCGTAGGATGATAACGTCACACGTAGTTCATTAGTTTCCTTGCTGTCATATTCTTCAAGCTGTTGCCCGCTGTACGCAGTACTTCCTGAAATTCGAAGTTAGGTAGGTCGGTCGAAGTGTTCTATAACACAGCACCTGGACTGCACTAAGATTCAGCTTGGGTAACATTTTGGTGGGAAGCAAGTTACCTGGCAATGAAGTAAATTATCAGCGTAGCAACGATAGATTATCCTGGTAGGAGAATAAAGGAATATGGTCTGTTTCGTTTGCCCGAACAGGGTTTTCCCGATGAAATGACAGACTAGTGACCGTGCGGGGACGACGTCGGTGGCCGAACCAAGTGAGCAAATAGAGCTGCTTTGGACGGGGTACCTTGTGATCACGAAGGTGAATAGGGCCAGCAAACTAATCGAAATGTACTTCAATTGACACCAGGTTCTTTCATGAGATCAGTGAACAAAAATGCAGAAGGCGAACTTGTCTTCTCTGCACTGATCTATTTGTGGTCAGAAGTCTACCGCTTTATGCTACATGGTAGGGGAGACAAGATATTCTTCTAAACTCTGTCCGCGTCTACACAGCAGTCGCTTAGGAATTGCGAGACCTAAATGAACATAAGTTCGATTCCTCGTTTGTAATAACCTGCAACGAAATGTACCGCATAGAAGCCGCCTCATACTTCAATTTGCACGATATTCAAGATATCGAGGTACATTTTTCCACATGACACTTCCCACTAGATCCAACAACTCACTCGTGGTTTCGTCCGATTTGGAGGTCTTTGCATAAAAATTCACTTCCGAGTTTCCACGCGTGAGGTCGGGCAGCACATTTGAGAGAGGAGCATGTCGGACGAAACATTTAGTTGGGCCTCCAGATGACTGAAAATCAGTGAACATCTACGCTTAGTCTAAACGGTGGTTCGGAAGGAAAATAATTATGACGGATTTCGGTGAATAAAGCAACCTGCTGAGCTTTACAGAGGGCGATTGTCGTCCATGAAGGGATTTTCAGGTAACTGCACTCAAGTACATATAAATTTGGTGTTGAAAGTGGTTGCATTCGAGACCCGGCTGAACTCCCCGTTTATGGTATTCTCCAATAATTTTTCTCCCTGTCCCGGTTGGCACGATACCAGACATATTGTGGTGGGTTATTATACAGGAAACTGCTGTCAACATCGCTAAAATCTCCTTGATGGCGCAGATAGACGGAGTACCCGAGTTTACGTCAGCCTCAGGTTTTAATTGAACCCACATTGCACGGAATTCGACAAATACACTCACATACATACGAAGGGAATAAACTGAATTCAAGCTAAATCTCTTGTCTACGGTATCTCTTAGCTGAACATGGCTCACCAGACCGCCCCATGTCTCGGTCTGTACGGCATTCGAGACACACCTATTGCACTACCCGCAGTGTAGTTGGTGTTTCCTTACGGTTTCGCACTTATGGGGCGACTCAGGTGAGTACAGTCCCTCACCTTCAGTCCACTTCAGGTTTTAATTGTTCACGAAATTTGAAAATATTATAATTATCCAACTGCGTACAATACAGAGACTCGGAGTACGCGCCTACGTGATGAGCCCCTAGAAGTGTGAAGCCGTCCGTGAATCAGCAAACCGTTTTCAGAGGACTTGTTCATGGTTCGCTCCAGGAAAGTGTTTTACACCACTAAATACCAATAGCAACGGATGGCCTTCCAATATTTCTACCAAAGGCAGTGAATATTGATGACCGGAAAACGGTGTTGAACTAACCTGTTGGAAGTGCCCGTGATTAGCTCGTGCATCCTTCGAGAACACGAATCAGTATTATGTTGAAACCGTATCCAGTTTCCGAGTTGTCGGAAATTGGAAGTGAAAGTAGGAGTGGAAATAATTTTATTTCAGCGGCTTCAAAACGAACAATCTGGGTGATATGTTTGGAAGGAGCACAGTTCAGGGGCGCTCAGAAGCTCTTGGTCCCAACCCTCCCCGTGTGAAGATTCGTTGCCGCAGACTGCAGAGCCCTGGAGCAGGCTGACAGTGATCCTCCCACAAATTCAATCCAGAGAGGACTACCTGGTTTCCTATGAACAAATAAACAAAAATTCGGTTTCATGTTAAATTATATCCTGGTCGCCCATTTCCAAAGTAACCCAATTTGCACTTACGCAAGCATGGAGTGTCAAACAGTCTATATCCGACTTCCACAGCAACCAGGATACTAGCAACATGACCGGACTAGACGGAAGCATACATCGATCTGAAGCAATGAAGTGGATCTGAAGTGGACTGAGAGGCGCATACACGAGTGCGCGAGGAGACCGTGCGAATGCTCGTCAGTTGCGACGATTACGCAGTTGGAAAACACATCAAAATTCGACTATTGTTTGTGAGTGTGGCTATTCCAGCTGGTCGACAGGTAGCTACATGAGCGATCAGCATCCAACAACGTGACTAACCAAACCATCCAGATTCTTCATTTGGACCTCAGCGGCTAGGTGTGTGAATTCCTCTGATATGAAGCTCCCATCAATGAGTTTGGCTTGCATTGGACGCCATAAGACCTCCTGTGTGCTACATTCATAAGCCACTACTCCCCAGTGAGTCATTTCACAATGTGGCTCGGTTGACACATTATACCTAATTATGTCTTCAAATTTTGTTCATCCTTAGCTGGTTCCCCACTGAAGTCACACTGACGATCGGAGAGTGATGCGAACTGAAGCAAAATGAATACGACGAAGGGTTAGACATTTCATCGATTTCACCTTCTCGGATTTCACAAGAAAATCAGTCCGAGCAAAAACAACCAGCTCCGGTTTCATCAGAATGAATTTGTCAAAACTGGCGAGAATGTCGGAGTAGCTCGGTGTGGACAAATTACGAAATTCCCACGATGTATCATTCGATTTATTCCCCGAGTGACGCCACAAATGGATTCGATTTGCTTTTGCCTGACATTCGTAATTCGTTCACACACATCCCAAAGTAATCGTTAGGTATTGCTGGTGCGTTTATCTTGATGCAGAACGAGTGAAACTGGCGTAATCAGACTTTTGTCGCGTTGCATGCCGCCGGATGTAAATTATAGTTAGTCCGCCGGCGATTCTTCCGTATGACAGAGCCGGTCCCATCGAGTGAGCAGGCCTTTTAATGTGCAAAAATATCCCAGTAACATTCAGAATGCAAAATTCAGGAAGCTCACGTGAACGTTTGATGGCAGAGACGGAAAAACCTAGGGGCTAGTTGACAGCCAGTATCACAAAGGCAGGATTATTTAATTGGCGGAAGATTAGTTCAGGTGATCAGACGGAATTTAAGTCTCTTTTCGCGGAACAAAATCAGCCTGTGCTTAAAATTCGAGATGTGACTGGACTTGGAAGAGTAACCTACTAAAAGCTTTGTCCAGACTCGAGCTCCAGACAGCTCACTGGCGAGAAATTAATCAGCCGTGGGTTTGTGGTTCGAAACAGATCTGGGTATCACACTCACTCCTGTCTAGGCTTATTCAACCGGGTGGTACTTCAGCCCTCTTGCTTCTTGTGGATGACATGGCCACTAGACACCGAAAGCCTGAACGATTCGTCCCCACTCACGATTATCAGATGAGTGTAAAAATGTCCAATCTAAAGGTTTCAATCTCGAAACCAAGCATTCACCGGTTCCCTTGCTGCACGTAACTCTGTCTGGACAATGACAGTGCGACTTACTCAGTCTTGGGATGCAAAGTTTGAAGTCGAACTTCAGATGAAAGATCAGTCGGGTCCACGCGCAAAGGAACATTTAACATGAAATGCGCTACCAACCATACGTCTCTCCTAACTGCACATGAAGCGACTTCCCGCCGACTGCTCCGTGTGTTCCCGGACGTCGATGAGGATCCTAGAAAGTCAAGAACAAGTTCCGTAATTACTCCCCGCAATGTCCCGAATCCACCGACTGGTCACCCTCATTTTAACTTAGAAGATCATATAGGAGTCACGTGGTTGGTCGCGGATAGTCAGACACATTAACCAAACCAGACAATCCAGTCGGTTGTGCATTCAGATTGTGCGATTACACTAAATGACACATGGAATTAGATGGAAATTCGAACGGCGACTGGTTTAAAAGTTTTCGGGTACAGTGAATGAGGCAAAATCGGATCGATTGCGTGACACGTCAGCAAACAGCTGGTGTTGATGACCTGAACACTGCACCACTGTCACTGCATCACCGTCAGACAGTGTGTGAAAACTGACGGTGTTTACGCATGTCCCAGATCGTTTGCGAAATTCATGGGGAACGTGGATTTCGTTCAGCCATACGGATCATATTTGCACCGCTGGCGAAACATGGCGAGGACAACATTACGGCACCAGCTGTCAGTCGTACCTCACTCGTTTCGGTCGAAATGATTTGCCGTTTTCCTGAAGCGGTGAGTAAGCAGTAGATGGTGAAACAGGAGTAGATTGTTTGTGGTGTGAGATCTGTGGATTTCGCTGGAGATTTCTTTCTGAAATTTGAGCCAATCTATGTTGAGAAACCAATGAGCACTGTACAGCTCTTTCATCCTCATTGGGACTGATCAGCAGCGCGCATCTCGCGAAACGCCGGAGTGTCTCTAACACAGGCTACCAGCTAGTAACCCGAACATTACCTTTCGACTATCATCTTGAACTACCTGTTCGACGAGATCTTCAAATCGAGTGCCGATCCTCTCACTATAATTTAGATACATATTTTTACGGCAGCGAAGCGTCAGTGTTGAGCACTGATGTCATGCTGTCGATTATGGTGATGATACATATTTCAGATTGTAGATCGTAAAAAAAGGATAAACACAATGAAGGGAGTACGAAATAATGAGGTGCATTGTTCCGCGACATTTGTGGCAGATTTCCATCTCCAGCTGTGGCGATTTGCAATGCCTGTTCGCCTCATATTTGTATGAAAGACTTGCCAATATGGTGCTTGCCCTCGGCACTCGACTGATAGTATGCAAATTTCCGCCAAGTTTATTGCTTAAAATATGCCAGAATGTCACAGGTTACTTGGCTCACCTACTTGCTTCAACCGCTCTATTGGTGTTGCCTGGATGGCTCCTTTATTTCATGGATCAACAACAAGTGTGAAAGTGTGAAAGCGTTTGACTTGAGGTAAACATTCAGAAACTTGTACAAGAAAAGGGAAACGGTTTTGAGAACTATCCATGTTGTTAACGCTATTACGAATGCATACTACCGTAGGGTTTACAACGAATGATTTTCTCGTTTAGGAAGGGAATTAGCCACATGGATTGCCTCTTGTCAATCCGTTCTTGGGAAAGAAGTTACATGCAGCGACAACGCTGTATGCGACAAGTCCGGATTTAGTGATGCACTAATGCGGTCTATGTACTTAATATCTACATAACAAAAAATTTTCAAAACAAGCACACCTGTCATTTAAATAAATCTCTTTATTATGACTGCACAGTATAGCGATGAAACGATTAGATCATGAATTCTTGTTCACTTTGTTCTAAATGATGCTCAAGGTCGTCGGAACACGTGACCTGAAGGAAAACATTTATATGGTTGCTCAGAACTCTTTGACAGTCTTCTATGTGCTTCATCTTTCTTGTGGCTCTTCAGGTAGGCAAAGATCGTCAATCTCATATTCTACTTGAACCCGAATTACACGGAATTCGCGAACTACACTCATGTTTGCATGTCATTTTGGTTTTGACGGGGTGCTAAACCGAATCCTAGTTGAATTTCCTGTTTACGATATTCTTGGCATAGTTGTCTCAACCGTGCCGAAGAGCTATCATTCCGACTTAGAAACAGTACGCCAACATCTGGCTTACACTGAATCAATCGTTCAAGTTCGCCGAAGTAGTCTCTCCCATACTTAGGAATACTCAAGAATCAGTAAGGGACCGTAAATCAGTAAACGTAGTTGGAATTCACAGTTACTTGGAAAACAGAAAAACCAACAACTAATTCTGTATAAACATTAAAAACCATTTGCGGATTATGATGGCACCAACGAAACACCTAATTGAATCACCTGGTTTCAGTATTGTACGACTGGAAAGGATTGATTTAGTTGCGATGCAATTGCATTAAAGGTCGACAGTATTTCAGGTCATTCCCGCATTGTCTGATTTAGTTTACATTTACGAAACAATGGTGAGACAAGAACCCCGAGGTCTGCCCGATAAAGTACAGGTAGTCTAGACCTGCTGTGTGCTATTAGGTGGTTGCAAGCGGTGTGAGAAGAGTGCAAACCGTTCGCTTTCGGTCCGGGCTAATTCATTTGTATCCGGACGTCTAATTCTCTGCTCACACTATGTGCTCTGTGCTCACGCACAGTCTCCCGCCTTCTGGTTTGAACGGGATATAGAGTAGCGGGTATGAAACTTGTACAAAACCAGCGGCTGATCAATTCGACCACATAAGTTAGGTACACTCTTCCAACATTGTTGCACACTAGCAGGTACACGCTAGGAATGGTGGATCATTTGAACAGTCCGTTGGAAGTGTATTTTGCACCCTCATTGGTATTGTAACAATTAGACAATCGCCTGGAAGATCTCCAAACCAGAATTCAAACGCGCGTCCAATTTTGGCAGTAAAAACCCACAAAAATCGACCCATCGAACACGAACCCAAGCTAGGGAGTGGTCTAGATTTTCCAACAACGACCAGTTCAGTTATCCGGCAGGTTGCCTCCTCCACACAAACCCCGTCAAAGGTGTACCTGACCTGCTGATTACTCTTCCAGGCTGCATGCATGTTTCAGACGGTGGTTGATCACAACTCGTCTATGGACTTCATTTGACTATTTACTAAGCCTTATGCAATCGAATAGAGTGTCATCACTGAACAGTGTTCGGCAGAAATGAATGCTATTCCCACCTTTGAAGGGACGATAACAAATTCTGAAGTTTGTTGTACAGGAGAATGTCGGTAGCTCAGGTAGCGTAAAAGGTCGTTGGTTTGTTCGCTGATCTGGGTAATTCGATTGCAAATGTTTCATCACCAATCGAGGTGACATTGTTGGTGCGCTGTTAGGGAGCGTAGTGGAGCGTAACGATGGGTTGGTGGTCGTCATGTCGTTTTGCTGCGTTCCCGCGATTTATTAAATTGTGAACAACTGTCTCAATCAGGGACTTGTCTTGCTGAGACTACAACGATGAAAATTAGTCAGTCTGTTTCTTAGTCAAGCACTCATATCCTGTTGTGGGAGGAATGAACGGATGACCTTCAAAGGGTTAGGAAATACTCAGAGCGTTGTCCGTTTGAGGTGGAGTATGACGGCACCTTCGTCTCTCGGGCGGATTCCGAGAGCCGACAAAAGTGGTTATGGTGAATATATGCGCTTTAACGGTGACTAATTTTAATGTGTTCTGGCTCTCGTGGTTAGTGTATATCTAATGGTGAAAATGGGGATAGATGATGGAATGGGCATCTAAGACGACTTGTTGCTAAATTGAAAACATGAAAACACGGACAGTTGATTGTCAGTGCTACCCATAAGGTGGTCTGGAGGGCCGCTGAGCGGCTGGGTCCATCGATTTGGGTCACATGACCAGGGCATATTCAGCGCCAGTACAGACAGTTTTTGACAAAATAGTACTCGATTTTGCAAGCGTATTTCGACTAGTGCAGATATATTCAAACTTTTCGGGTCGATACTGGCTGGCGGTTGGGTGCTCAATAGAGCACGTGAGACGACTCGTTAAGATTGATTTTGTGAGTGGCATCAGTTACGTGTGACGCGATCGAAGTTTTGGCTAAACTACCGCGTGTAGTGATGCAGCCGTAAGGGACATGCTCATTTATTCTCTTGGAAAGTTGCTACAGTATTCCGCTGAACAACAGCAGTGACGATCCTACACACCCATAATCTAGGTGAGTGTTTTTCCCAAATCAGGAAGCCTCATTAAGTATTGCGTGTTTCCCTGAAATTTCCAGTCTTTCATAAACCACTAAAGCGGAAAGTTTTCGTATACTATCCCATCAGCAAAGCATAACACAGTATAATGTAGTTTAGGGTAGTTGGATGGTAGTCAACCTGATTTTTTTCCTTTAGTGACTATTCTGTGTTGGAATTCGCCTTTTGGGCAAAGCGTTTTCGCAAGGGAGAAAATGACCTGATTCTGCAGAAGACGTACTATCTCGCCCAAATCTGACGTAATTGACACATTCAGCGGTTTGAAACGGTGTTGAATCTCTAGTAGTGTGATGCTTATCGTCGCTACGATGAAGGTTTCACTTTTCTACACACGGCCTATATATGGAGGCTGGTCCTCAAAGCAAGGACAACAGCATGCGCTAGTTTTATTGGCCATGGGTACTTCTATATTGGCCTGAATATAAGTGAATAGCTAGCGCCGGAATAGGATTCGCCAGACAGCAATCATCAAACCACTGGACGCTTGTGCATGCTGGGAGAGACACCCCCGGCTTGCTATGGACTGAATGTGACGCTGCACCCAAGCACATATTTCTCCTGTAAACCTGAAGGAATAAAATCGGTGTGTGAACGTTTAGAAGCCTGCTGCAAGCAATGAGCCTACCTAAAGATGATGGCAAGATAGTGGGTGCTGACCAGGTACCGGTTGATTGTCGACGTGTCAGCATCAGCCGTGAATTCCTGTAGATTTCGCTGCCTGTGTAGATCAAACTGCATGAGATCGGTAGGCGAAAGTGAAGATATCTGTTTCAAGCCACCAGGTGACCAGTCTACCACCAAGCAAGTGTTAATAGGAGCCGCCCAATGACACCAGCAAGGTGGTAATACCTAACATACCGGTATTTATCCAAACCCGCGGTTAATGATGTGGTACTTCTTACGATCACAACGCCAACTATGCAGTCATTGGGAAAGGGGACAAATTTTCCCTGAATCCAGGTGGTCACATTTACCGGTTGGTCGGTGAATACGCTGGTGACCCACAAGACCAGTCCTACTATGGCACATGCGTTCACGTCACGACGTCGTCGAAGCTGTCTTGAGGGGATCTGTCCCTTTCCGACTGGCTCGACGGTTTCATGGGGTTGCAACGCGTCGCGCCTGTTTGGATAGCCGTTCTTCATTCGATTCTTCTGACTGCCAATTCCTCCGATGATCTAAACTGGGAGATGCAGTTTTCAAACTCATTTGGACACTGCAGGTTTGGTGTAGTTACGGGCGTCCATCCTTCTCACTACCTCCTCCCATTGGCGTCCAACTGATCGCGGGCAAGCTATTCCGTGTTGCGAGTTTCTGCCTAACTATAGAGCTGGTTTTGCATCAAACTGCAGATGCCGCATGCTACAGACACGTTTCTCAATGCGACCGAATGCCCTGCTGGTTTTGCGATTCATGCGTTTATTTACTCATCAGTTATCAGGTCCCTGATTAGAATTCTGTCGAGGCAGCGTAAATTCATGCAGCATACTGCTTCACATACATTTAGCCGAATGCCCGGTGTTTGACGTTAAATCCTTGGCACAAGCTCATAAAAGACACTCTTTGGAAGTACTCATATTAAGGCAAAAGGTAAACGGCGCTCGACCGAGAACCATACTCAACCGGGGTTTCCGGACTGCGATAATAAAACCAATTTTTCAGCACGCGCCATCACGCGGGTACCGGATTCGCGCAGCAGTGAGTTTATTGCATGGTGATATGACGGAAGGCAATATCAATAAGGCGAAGTGACTTTTTGTGACGACTAGACAGAGGGCTACCTGTACACTCATTTGGAGATTTCGCTGAAATGGAGGACCCACGACCCAAATGTGTCCGATCGTAAATATGTTCCCTTCAAGTTGTTTCTCAGGTTGAAGTTGCCCATAACAAAAATTCAGAATATCACAAATTCCTACCGAAAGTTTATTTTGCAATGAAACTGGAGAAGCATGATGCGAATTTTTTATCATTTCTGAGAATTATAACCAGCGTACACTTTATAAAGCCAACGCGAGCCAACGCCCTTCGAGGTAGTAGCTGAACACTTTATCGCCCCTTGAATGGATTCACACTCAAAAGCTAGATGTCTTGTTTATTTCTTGTATTTCGCTAGCAATGTAGAAGTTAATGAACACATGGATCACAGCGTTAGTGAACACTCGGGGACTAGGTCTACCTTCAGAACCGACAGTGAGTTGTTGGGGGAGTTCTCAGCAACCTTATTAGTAGTATGCCAACAAAGTGGGCGTAATGACCTTAGATTTTAACCCTTCTCCTAACAATGTTATTGCATCAGTACCCCCAGAATCAGTGCTAATTGTGGGCAACAGTTTATGAATTGCAGTCACTGAAGTTTTAGTGAAAAAAGTGTTATCGTTTCATTGTTTACATGTATAACGAGTCAGAACCATAACCTTGAATTATCCTGAACAACCCTCTTTGGGACATGGCTTTACCAGGTGTGGCCTTTTCCAAAATGCCATGCTCGTAATTAATGGGTAAACAGCAATCGGTTGACAAGTTTGTCCATTAATTTGGATTATTCTCCCTCAAATGGTCACCATATATTTCTGGACGTTCATTTGTTAGCAGTGCCCCGAAGGGGAAATGTCAAGCAGCAAATTCAGCCTTTCGTACTATGGACTAAATCCGCAAAGTTATTAGGAAGTCACCACTGTTTCAAACTTCCATTGGACCAGATACATTATCATTTTCCGAATAGTTCGGAATGCGGATCTACTGGATGCAGCAGACAGCGAATTGTCGAAGGTCAGGAGGAGTGTTGGGACTGGTGCGAAAATTCATACAGTAGTTTTGTCAGTAGTATAACCCTTCGCTCTACAGCGATTAGCATTCAGGCTGGTCAGAAGCAGCCACTCTAAAGAGGTAACCAACGTACACTGACTTGTGCTATGGAAGCCGGGGATGTTACTAACTGCATGTTAAATGTATTAGGCATAGTGTACACTGTGAGGGGACTTCACAGCGTGTACCAACTACACATCCTATCCTGACGAAGAATACACGTGGTGCCCTATGCACCAGAATTTTCCAGGAAATATAGAATTCTCTAGTTGGTGGATTATCTCAAGTATCTACCATCCACTCTTTGCGTCCAAATCGCTGAGAAACATGTCAGATCATAGTGAGAAAAATACTCCCCGCAGTCGGTAAGTTTGGTAGCCGCAGAGTGAATCAGTGGGCGAAAATAACTGACCGTCTTCGTATGGGAAAATCCATCGTAGCCTGATCTTCGTACCGACAGGCGTCAACAAATAAACGAAGATACCGTGGCAAATAATTTCAAGCTCGGTCTACCGAAAG
This sequence comes from Opisthorchis viverrini, assembly GCF_000715545.1. NCBI lineage: Eukaryota > Metazoa > Platyhelminthes > Trematoda > Opisthorchiida > Opisthorchiidae > Opisthorchis > Opisthorchis viverrini. The sequence continues at coordinate 1,814,719 of NW_008751696.1, read as the reverse complement.
GTTACCTAGGTGTGGCAAGTTGTACACTTCCAGTCGAGGGTCGAGGAGAAACACAATATGGACGGTTCTTTTAAACAAGTACCAGGTGAACGGATTCCGCAACTCTCTCCGTAATCTGCCACAAATGTCGCGCAAAAGTCCCACCTTATGATTTTGCATACCCCCAACTGTGTTCCCCTTTTCTATGACCTTAAATCTAGAATGTGTATCCAGACTATCAAGAGGCGGGCCGGGACTCAATATGAAGGTACCACCAAACAAGTCTTTTAGGCTCATAGACGAGAGGTTATGTATTCAAGCTACTAGCTTGGAAGTCGTTTGTTCGAGACTCCCTACTGGACTTTCACGAGATGTGCTTTGCCTACAAGTCCCAATAGAGACGAAACTGCTCGTAAACCTGCAAGGTAGTAATTCAGTTGGACTAATGCGCCAGGCCAGTGAATGTTTCTACGACAGTGAGGCGTCGGTGTTAAACACTGATGTCATGCTGCCAATTATGATGATGATGGTGCGATGAATGTTTCAGCTCCTGTTAGGTGGATTTTCAGATACAGTCATTGTTAAGCTACCTAGTTATACGAAACGGCAATTCACATGTGGGTAACACACATTCCATATTAAATGGTGAAATAAGTAGGCCATATGGGAAGCGATTAAATATCAAAGCCAGTTTTATTTGATTTCCTCTACATAACATCCAATAGGTGGATGTAGTTTCATGCTGATAATCCAATCAATCTGAAGAAAATTATTACCCTGCCACTGATACCCGCAATCAACGTGATGCTCCTTAATACACTACTCAAAAGGTTGCTGGAAGCTATTCGATCGTATTGGTGTGCAAATTAGTGTTTTTTGCCAGTGGTGATCTATTGTTACTTCCGGCTGTCGCCGACGAGAGTTTCAAACTCATGATTCCTTCACATTACCATGAAGCAATAAGTGACATCCCGGGATCGCTGATTCGAGTCTCCTTGGATTTTCGTCAGATGTGCACTGCTGATCAACCCCAATGGGGGTGAAAGAGCTGTACAGTGCTCATTGGTTTCTCAACATAGATTGGCTCAAATTTCAGAAAGAAATCTCCAGCGAAATCCACAGATCTCACACCACAAACAATCTACTCCTGTTTCACCATCTACTGCTTACTCACCGCTTCCGGAAAACGGCAAATCATTTCGACCGAAACGAGTGAGGTACGACTGACAGCTGGTGCCGTAATGTTGTCCTCGCCATGTTTCGCCAGCGGTGCAAATATGATCCGTATGGCTGAACGAAATCCACGTTCCCCATGAATTTCGCAAACGATCTGGGACATGCGTAAACACCGTCAGTTTTCACACACTGTCTGACGGTGATGCAGTGACAGTGGTGCAGTGTTCAGGTCATCAACACCAGCTGTTTGCTGACGTGTCACGCAATCGATCCGATTTTGCCTCATTCACTGTACCCGAAAACTTTTAAACCAGTCGCCGTTCGAATTTCCATCTAATTCCATGTGTCATTTAGTGTAATCGCACAATCTGAATGCACAACCGACTGGATTGTCTGGTTTGGTTAATGTGTCTGACTATCCGCGACCAACCACGTGACTCCTATATTATCTTCCAAGTTAAAATGAGGGTGACCAGTCGGTGGATTCGGGACATTACAAGGAGGAATTATGGAACAGAATGGTTGACTCTGTGAGCACTGATCTATCATCAGGACCTTCTTGATTCGACTAATCAAACCAACATATCGAAAGAGATTTTCTCATGTTCAGAGTCAAATGCGCCAGTCTGAATTTCGCCAGGAGACGGCTGTTGCCTTTACCCGTGCGTATGTTTCAGTTGGGTTGCTCCGTGTCGAGTTCATGAGGAAGCCGATCCCCTATGAGAGGACAGATAATTGTTCTTGACTTTCTAGGATCCTCATCGACGTCCGGGAACACACGGAGCAGTCGGCGGGAAGTCGCTTCAATTGCAGTTAGGAGAGACGTATGGTTAAATGTTCCTTTGCGCGTGGACCCGACTGATCTGTCATTTGAAGGTTGACTTCAAACTTTGTATCTCAAGGCTGAGTAAGTCGGACTGCTAATGCTTCTAATTTATCGGACGTGGATCCGGACAATGTTATATTCAGCAAGCACATGCTGGATGCTTGGTTTGGAGATTGAAACTCTTCGATTGAACATTTTTACACTCATCTGATAATCGTGAGTGTGGATGAATCGTTCAGGCTTTCGGTTTCTAGTGGCCATGTCAAGAAGCACGAGGGCTGATGTACCGTATGGTTGCGTAACCCCAGACAGGAGCGAGTGAGATAACCAGGTTTGTTTTGAACCACAAACCCACGACTGAGTACGTTCTGGCCAGTGAGTTTTCTGGAGCTCGAGTCTGGACAAAGCTTTTAGTAGGTTACTCTTCCAAGTTCAATCACATCTCGAATTTCAAACACAGGCTGATTTTGTCCCGTGAAACGGGACCTAAATTCCTTCTGGCCGCTTCAAATAATCTTATAGCAATTAAATGATCCTGCCTTTGTGATACTGGCTGTCAACTAGCCCCTAGGTTTTTCCGTCTCTGCCATCAAACGTTCACGTGAGCTTCCTGAATTTTGCATTCTGAATGTTACTGGGATATTTTTGCACATTAAAAGGCCTGCTCACTCGATGGGACCGGCTCTGTCATACGGAAGAATCGCCGGCGGACTAACTATAATTTACATCCGGCGGCATGCAACGCGACAAAAGTCTGATTACGCCAGTTTCACTCGTTCTGCATCAAGCTAAAAGCATTGACAATACCTAACTGAACGCCACCACTTTGGGATGTGTGTGAACGAATTACGAATGTCAGGCAAAAGCAAATCGAATCCATTTGTGGCGTCACTCGGGGAATAAATCGAATGATACATCGTGGGAATTTCGTAATTTGTCCACACCGAGCTACTCCGACATTCTCGCCAGTTTTGACAAATTCATTCTGATGAAACCGGAGCTGGTTGTTTTCGCTCGGACTGATTTTCTTGTTCTACCGAATGGGGTGAATCCGGTTGTGAAATCTGAGAAGGTGAAATCGGTGAAATGTCTAACCCTTCGTCGTATTCAGTTTGTTTCAGTTCGCATCAGTCTCTGTTCGTCAGTGTGACTTCAGTGGGGAACCAGCTAAGGATGAACAAAATTTGAAGACATAATTAGGTATAATGTGTCAACCGAGCCACATTGTGAAATGACTCACTGGGGAGTAGTGGCTTATGAATGTAGCACACAGGAGGTCTTATGGCGTCCAATGCAAGCCAAACTCATTGATGGGAGCTTCCTATCAGAGGAATTCACACACCTAGCCGCTGAGGTCCAAATGAAGAATCTGGATGGTTTGGTTAGTCACGTTGTTGGATGCTGATCGCTCATGTAGCTACCTGTCGACCAGCTGGAATAGCCACACTCACAAACAATAGTCGAATTTTGATGTGTTTTCCAACTGCGTAATCGTCGCAACTGACGAGCATTCGCACGGTCTCCTCGCGCACTCGTGTATGCGCCTCTCAGTCCACTTCAGATCCACTTCATTGCTTCAGATCGATGTATGCTTCCGTCTAGTCCGGTCATGTTGCTAGTATCCTGGTTGCTGTGGAAGTCGGATATAGACTGTTTGACACTCCATGCTTGCGTAAGTGCAAATTGGGTTACTTTGGAAATGGGCGACCAGGATATAATTTAACATGAAACCGAATTTTTGTTTATTTGTTCATAGGAAACCAGGTAGTCCTCTCTGGATTGAATTTGTGGGAGGATCACTGTCAGCCTGCTCCAGGGCTCTGCAGTCTGCGGCAACGAATCTTCACACGGGGAGGGTTGGGACCAAGAGCTTCTGAGCGCCCCTGAACTGTGCTCCTTCCAAACATATCACCCAGATTGTTCGTTTTGAAGCCGCTGAAATAAAATTATTTCCACTCCTACTTTCACTTCCAATTTCCGACAACTCGGAAACTGGATACGGTTTGCCCCTGAACCTCCTTCCAAACATATCACCCAGATTGTTCGTTTTGAAGCCGCTGAAATAAAATTATTTCCACTCCTACTTTCACTTCCATCCAATGACAACTCCGAAACTGGATACGGTTTCAACATAATACTGATTCGTGTTCTCGAAGGATGCACGAGCTAATCACGGGCACTTCCAACAGGTTAGTTCAACACCGTTTTCCGGTCATCAATATTCACTGCCTTTGGTAGAAATATTGGAAGGCCATCCGTTGCTATTGGTATTTAGTGGTGTAAAACACTTTCCTGGAGCGAACCATGAACAAGTCCTCTGAAAACGGTTTGCTGATTCACGGACGGCTTCACACTTCTAGGGGCTCATCACGTAGGCGCGTACTCCGAGTCTCTGTATTGTACGCAGTTGGATAATTATAATATTTTCAAATTTCGTGAACAATTAAAACCTGAAGTGGACTGAAGGTGAGGGACTGTACTCACCTGAGTCGCCCCATAAGTGCGAAACCGTAAGGAAACACCAACTACACTGCGGGTAGTGCAATAGGTGTGTCTCGAATGCCGTACAGACCGAGACATGGGGCGGTCTGGTGAGCCATGTTCAGCTAAGAGATACCGTAGACAAGAGATTTAGCTTGAATTCAGTTTATTCCCTTCGTATGTATGTGAGTGTATTTGTCGAATTCCGTGCAATGTGGGTTCAATTAAAACCTGAGGTTGACGTAAACTCGGGTACTCCGTCTATCTGCGCCATCAAGGAGATTTTAGCGATGTTGACAGCAGTTTCCTGTATAATAACCCACCACAATATGTCTGGTATCGTGCCAACCGGGACAGGGAGAAAAATTATTGGAGAATACCATAAACGGGGAGTTCAGCCGGGTCTCGAATGCAACCACTTTCAACACCAAATTTATATGTACTTGAGTGCAGTTACCTGAAAATCCCTTCATGGACGACAATCGCCCTCTGTAAAGCTCAGCAGGTTGCTTTATTCACCGAAATCCGTCATAATTATTTTCCTTCCGAACCACCGTTTAGACTAAGCGTAGATGTTCACTGATTTTCAGTCATCTGGAGGCCCAACTAAATGTTTCGTCCGACATGCTCCTCTCTCAAATGTGCTGCCCGACCTCACGCGTGGAAACTCGGAAGTGAATTTTTATGCAAAGACCTCCAAATCGGACGAAACCACGAGTGAGTTGTTTGATCTAGTGGGAAGTGTCATGTGGAAAAAAGTACCTCGATATCTTCAATATCGTGCAAATTGAAGTATGAGGCGGCTTCTATGCGGCACATTTCGTTGCAGGTTATTACAAACGAGGAATCGAACTGATGTTCATTTAGGTCTCGCATTTCCTAAGCGACTGCTGTGTAGACGCGGACAGAGTTTAGAAGAATATCTTGTCTCCCCTACCATGTAGCATAAAGCGGTAGACTTCTGACCACAAATAGATCAGTGCAGAGAAGACAAGTTCGCCTTCTGCATTTTTGTTCACTCATCTCATGAAAGAACCTGGTGTCAATTGAAGTACATTTCGATTAGTTTGCTGGCCCTATTCACCTTCGTGATCACAAGGTACCCCGTCCAAAGCAGCTCTATTTGCTCACTTGGTTCGGCCACCGACGTCGTCCCCGCACGGTCACTAGTCTGTCATTTCATCGGGAAAACCCTGTTCGGGCAAACGAAACAGACCATATTCCTTTATTCTCCTACCAGGATAATCTATCGTTGCTACGCTGATAATTTACTTCATTGCCAGGTAACTTGCTTCCCACCAAAATGTTACCCAAGCTGAATCGAAGTACAGTCCAGGTGCTGTGTTATAGAACACTTCGACCGACCTACCTAACTTCGAATTTCAGGAAGTACTGCGTACAGCGGGCAACAGCTTGAAGAATATGACAGCAAGGAAACTAATGAACTACGTGTGACGTTATCATCCTACGACCGGTTTCTCACCGGTGCTTGCGTGAAGTGTCGGGTCGTCTCGAATTAATACATACATGGCTAGAGGGACCGGTGGATAAATTTATGTCAACTTGTGGAGTGAATTCTACCCAACTAGGTATGAATACCTCCTCGGAGGATCGCTATGCGGTAAAAGAACAACTGATGAAAGATTCACGCGGAAGGTACATATCACGAATGATTTCTTCAACTAGAAGGATAAGATAAAACCGACATCTTTGTTATTCACCTCCACATTACTCCCGTTTGAAGAGTCATCCTGTTCATCCGGGAACAAATTTACAAATTCCACTTGTGAATAATCTTCAAATGAGCATTCCAACATCGGCTGTTCCTGTTGTCAGTCGTCCATCTTAGCCTATGCTGTAATACCAGTCATTGAGCCGACAGATTTGCAAGGTCTATCGACCCATCTAGCTTGTACGTTGTTTCATTGATTCATCTGTTTTATCGATTAATTCGTGCGATCGTAGTTGACTGGTTATGGACAAGAGACCCAATGAAATTGTTACGCGTTATCGGCTGTAAGCTGTTGTGGGCTTTCAAATCATGTTTCCCATTCCTGATAACTGCCAGTCAAACCGGAATAGAACCAGTCCATCAAAGTTGCAGAGTCACTCAGTTAATCGAGGATACTCTCAGGAGCAACGCACCACGTCAACCTCAGTTGTCCGATTCACATAAGTTGGAAGATAGCAGCCTTCTACAAACTGTCCCTTGGCGTGCGGGACATCGCACGGCAACCGGATCACTATCTCCATCGTGATATCTGGTACACTGATGAACCTGTTATCTGACCGGTTTCGGCAACTGCCAACCGAAAATTGTTATCCGTCTTACTGACAGGAGCTATATCGTGAAAACATTAGTTCTGTCATGACATTTCGTGGGGTGTATTCTTAGAAATCGATTTGTATGTCCGTTTTTCAGCGTTTCCGACTGAAGTCCACCCTACTAAAAATGTGTTTCGCTTTTTCACCCCAATCCAATTGATACTTTCAAACCGAGGATGTGTTAGAGGGAAAAAATTCTGAGATGCGATCAGGTGATCTTAGGTGAGATAATGAATAAATCTTTTGGCGGTTGTACTTGATTGGTTGACATAATTGTGTTACGGTAGGAGATGTGATAAAATGTCCATACCATGACGGAGACACCAACTTATGCTGCCGATGACACCGTTCATGAACACGTCTGACGATTAGTTCAGCTACGATTTTAATTGCGTCTGCTGGTAAATTTCGGATGGTGTATACTGAGTAACGAAATTCTATGGAAATATTCCTTCGCTATTGGAAGCCTTTGAACGATGAGCTTCTCCATTAAGACACGGTGGTGTTTGCCTGGTTGGTAGTCGGTTCGATGAAACTCTGGATGGTTCAATGCGGGTTTCGGTATGTCTGAAGCGTATCTGACATAACTGGTACCAAAATTCCCATTGGCGTTTTTGCTTAGCTGAACACCACTCGATAGTTTCCGTTCGATTTCCTTTTAACAATTTTCCGGGTGAATTGGACAACCGGACGAAAACAAATCACAAGCCAGGTTGTGATTTGAAACCAACGCGGATCGATTTTGTGTAAAAATCTTCCTGGGAATACATAGTACAGGGAACAATTGGCCATTCAGAAGATTCCGGAAAACTATCATCTAATCAAACGACTCTGATATCATCACGTGACCCCTTTCACTGATGTGGGAAACGAATGGGAGAGAGAAGCCCAAGATTTGCTGAGTTTCTGGCGTGAACTTTCGGCTAGTTCAGTGAGTGTCCAAACGGAATGAGCAAGTAAACATGTAGACCACTGTCAGGTAGCGGATGCCTGATGGGTAGAGTAACAGATTCACGGATGCCTCTCTCCAACGAGGACATGTACTGCTGTACACCACGTAAGTCTTTTGGTTTAACCTGAGCAACTAGACCAGTCTCACCATTCATCGTCTTGCAGCTTGTGACATCCATCCGGTTGTTTGCTGATTCGACTACTCGCGAAGTTGGCAGCCCAGTGATAGCAGCTTATCCGACACGGCCCTTCTCACATCTCTCTCATGTCGTTCATACCCAAGACGTTTCCAATCTGTGGGATATAATCCGCCTCCGATTACGGAAAGATTGTAGGTTTCACCGTTTTGAATTGCATGGGTGACGGTCGGCTTATCCGGTTGGACACCATTCGCACAAGCATGACCGCATTTCTCACACTCGTCTAGACAGTCCTCACAACTGTGGACAATATACACGGCAGTATTGCTTGCGGGCTTACCAACGGTCACAAATGAAAGATTTTCCACAATCAATCCGTCTGTCTCACTTGGCAGAATCCAGTTGCTTTGTTGCCATGTGTGCCTCGTTACGATTGCGGAAGACTGCAGCGGACAAATCACCGACCACCTCGGTGACCGCGTAGAGTCGATCGGTCGGACGCGATGGGATGCTCGCTCTGGAGAAACTCTTCAGTTGGATGAGCGTTAAGCTTATCGTCGCTGACGACTACAGTGTTCCATGTTGAGCTACAATCGTTCTATCCAAACTGAGTTGCATTGGTACTGTAGTCGATCTGGTAATACGGAACTGGCGAATCAATCGAACTAGGATACGAATGTCGGAGACACACAGTTCGCTAGCACAATCAGGGCCTCTGTGGACCACCACCGAGAGACCAGCAGAAGAGCGCCAAACGTTTTGGTGGACGCGTGGACGTAAAACGCATGCGGTGCTTGCCAGGTGAACCTCACGACTAGATATTTGCCCCGCCTCAATGCTTCAGTCGCGGTTTTCATCCTGCTGCACGTTGGTATTCCTCAGTCACTGGGACCGATTTGAGAGCTGCCGATTTCAAAGGCGAATAATTTCTGTCAAGTGGTTCTATTGAACTGACGGGTTAAGGGGGACTCAGTCATTTACGGAAAACCAGCCGCGCTATTGTAATTTACATGGTTTTTTCTTCCATACGTCTTTACAGCCTTTTTCCACCTATCACCAATTTTTGTTGCAATAGTCAGAAAGCAAATAGCCACAGATCATTTATTATTGCCAGATGAAAAACATAACGGAACATGCGGCTCCTTAGTTCAGCTATAACCGACATGGTCACATTTAACAGGGAAAGGTTGATAGACCTCCCTCCCTCACATGTTCAACCTCTCAGAACCTAATCTGAAGTGAAATATTTTTCGTGAGAAGTTTGAACATTTTTTGGAGACAGACGAACTTATTGTGGAGAACCCTCCATTTGTGACCGTTGGTAAGCCCGCAAGCAATACTGCCGTGTATATTGTCCACAGTTGTGAGGACTGTCTAGACGAGTGTGAGAAATGCGGTCATGCTTGTGCGAATGGTGTCCAACCGGATAAGCCGACCGTCACCCATGCAATTCAAAACGGTGAAACCTACAATCTTTCCGTAATCGGAGGCGGATTATATCCCACAGATTGGAAACGTCTTGGGTATGAACGACATGAGAGAGATGTGAGAAGGGCCGTGTCGGATAAGCTGCTATCACTGGGCTGCCAACTTCGCGAGTAGTCGAATCAGCAAACAACCGGATGGATGTCACAAGCTGCAAGACGATGAATGGTGAGACTGGTCATCTCTCGCACAATCTTCACGTCAGCCAAGCTGCCGTTAATTTCCCCGGAGATCTTGGGTTTATCTGTCCTGGGAACAATCTTCTGTACATTTGCAGTCGTTCGGATGGACTGGTCAAAATAAATGCGATTGACTTTCTGGCCATCGATGTGGATCGTTTGTTGCTCAGGTTAAAACAAAAGACTTACGTGGTGTACAGCAGTACATGTCCTCGTTGGAATGTCACAAGCTGCAAGACGATGAATGGTGAGACTGGTCATCTCTCGCACAATCTTCACGTCAGCCAAGCTGCCGTTAATTTCCCCGGAGATCTTGGGTTTATCTGTCCTGGGAACAATCTTCTGTACATTTGCAGTCGTTCGGATGGACTGGTCAAAATAAATGCGATTGACTTTCTGGCCATCGATGTGGATCGTTTGTTGCTCAGGTTAAAACAAAAGGCTTACGCAGTGTACAACGGTACATGTCTTTGTTGGAGAGCTAACATTGCGGCTTCCTTGAATAGGTTACTCTACTCATCAGGCATCCGTTACATAGGAGCAGTCAACTGGGTTTATTCAACGGTGTGCAGTTTATAGAGGCCAATAACTCAAAGAGCAGGCCAGTTCACCCGTATCAATGAGCCTAGTTTTAGAAGATGCACTGTGCTGTACAATACTGTCAATCGTTTTAAAACGTGTTTCAAGTTTGTGCAACGAACTTTCTCCAAAAGTATGCTCACTGTTATCCCTCTTTGGAAACATTGTCCCAGTGTACATCCGACCAGGATTCGTTCCGGTAAATCAGCTGTGTTGTGTGACATTTGATAATTTGTGATTTCTCCTTGTATGATTTGTCGAGATAAATGTACTCTGGACTAGCATGATGAGTTTCTCAATAAACGGATGTCTCTTTACTGAGGTGTTTGTAGTGTACGTAAAGTCTATTCCACAGCATGCCCGACAGAAATAGCCCAAGAATGCGACTAAATGTAGTAGTTTAGAAGCATTTATTTCGTAGCATGGAATTTTTAGTGACTGGTGTTGAAAGCGGTTGATTTTTTCAGTTACCAGAGTTGATATCAGAGTTGATTATAAATGGTATTTGAACAAGTAGATATCCCTGTGGATATTGGATGCGGGCGAAATTTTGGACAGAACGGTGGTATGCGCGAACTCATGTCAGTAGATGACATGGGTTTTGCCTGTCTAAACACAGTCGATCCGTTGAGAGTCCTGGGGTTGCCGAACAAGATTCATATGCTACCCATGTGTAAGAATGACGGGACAATAATTCAGCTGTGACACCCTTTCGGTGAATAGCTGTCATGACACCCGAAGGAAGCATGAGGGCTAGGACACTGCCAGGCTGCCCAAGTCTAGACAGAGGAAGTCGAGATGAAGAGACCGCGAACCTTCCTGTTAGCAACTTCATGCCATATGTAATTCGGACTAATAGCTTGAACTTTTCTAAGATTTTTTGTATTCCCACGGCTTACAATTATGGCGGTTTATGACCAGTCGGTCACTCGTCTTACTCAGCACTTTTGTACACAAACGACAATCGATGAATGGATCAGTTAGGGACCAGCTCATTGTGGCTTCCTCTAGGTAACTGCTTCTTTACAACCAACACTTTAGATCTACTGACACGTCTTTACCAAGGTTCTCGTTCAGCACGAGGAGTCATCGCCTCTGTTATCCTCGACTTGTCACCTGAAGCTTCCTATTCGAGGGTTATGTGCAATGTGCTGCCTTAAAAAGGAAACTAAAATTCTGCTGGATGAGTGACATTTTGAAGCGCTTAGCGTTACAATCCCTGGGTTTATAGCACGAGGAATATGATCTACTCTCCTCATGGTCCGGTTATTCACAATGGAAGCAATTTTCAGTGCTAGCAAGGGTATGTTAGATTCTGGGCAGATTCCCACCTGGAACATCAGTTCCACTGGTCTTAATAAGTGGCCTACACAACATCATACCTGTCTACTTTCTGCATGTACCAGTCTCTGCAGGTCTGTTACACAAAACTCCCTAAACCAAAGCACCCCACCCTGTTTTATCGACATCAAATTTATAGTGACAATGGGACGAATGGTGGTTTTGGAGTGAAGTGTGAGCCGTTTTTCATTCCAGAAGACCAAAGACGTGACAGTGTATGGGCAGGCTGTTTTGCCTCGCCCATACCTTGACCATAAGCATGGTAGTGAGTGAGTTACGAGCCGTCATTCCCACCCGAACAAGCTCATTTGAGTTGTTTGAAGATTCTCTTGGCCTGGCAAAATCAATACTTTAGGGTTTGCTTGTGTGGGAAAAGGTTCTCTTCTGATTTAAGAGTTTTATTTTGGAGAAGAAAAAGAGGCATTTCTCTTTTCGGACTTTATTTTGTCCGGCTTTGTATTACAGCTGAACAGAAGAAACCTTCTTACATGCATCAAACAAATCCAAGACACTAGCAGTTACCAAGACACAAAGTTCCAAATATCACCAGGGTCACTCTTATTGAATTGCAGGTAACTGATATCCCCATCATGCCAAAAAGCGGGAAGGTCGTATGATGAACCACTTGCCTAAGAAACGGAAATGAACCAATCTTTCAACCAGATCCACTCAATTAATTACCGTACTCAACTTCTTGTGGCAGTCAAACAGTCTGGCTGGATGGTGCAGGCTGAAACAAGTATTGTACTGATTCCTCCTGCTGTGTTGACGTAATGGGCACACATCGTGTCTTGAAGGTACCCTACTGAACAGGAGCTGTACACGAAACCGAATAGCGAATGAACTGAATCATATGGCAAATGCGGTTGGTTTGGTAATTAAGGAAGGACTACCCAGCCAATGGTTCACTGATGATGTCCCCTCGATTGTTGAAAAACGGCTGGAAACTAGGTGCCAAGCTGGGCGAACAGATCAACCGCCAACTGATCAATTACCAGGATCACTGCGTGGTTTACGTCTGACGACAATGATGAAAACACATTACGGTTCCATAGAATGTTGGTGAGAGTTGAGTGTCGACTCCCAAAATCTTACGGCGAGAAAAGGAACAACACGGAGTTTTTTACCCCTTCAACTCGCCAACATGAACTAGTGAAGAATTTTAACATCGCACGTGTATTTTGTTATTATTCGTGAGTGAAATTTGAACCCGGTAAAATTTCAAACCACTTTGTCGAAAAACAGCTCCATTCAGTGTCCACCCGTATGCTGATTCCCTATCATGAACAAAATCTTTTTAGAGAAATTATCTTAAGACCCTTCAGTTTCTGTTATTCTGCTTCATGTTAGCCGGGCCGATAGACTTATTTACGTGAGTATAGGTATGTTCTCCCGCCATAAATTTTGTCTGGGTCCTCCCTGAAGAGGAACCAAAAAATTAATGTATTATTGTATTTGTTTTTATAAAATTCTCACACGCTACTTCATTCTGATCAAAAGAGTGCGTGCGAAATGAACTCAATCAAATGAAAGACTTTGATCAAACTTCAAACAGCGAATATTCCTGTGTTGCAAGGTAAACGGAAAACACAAACTTACAAATTATGTATAAAAGTTATTCTTTCGAAATGATTAGTTGTGACTAGTCTCGAGGTTTGTAGAGTTTACATCCAGATCATTCTCGATCGAAAGGTTATCCTGGTCACACCAAACGTAGGAACATTGTACTGGAATTACGGTCTTATAATGTCTTGACAGTGGTTTATCTTCTTGGCCACTCTAAATTCCTTTCCCGCTGGTAGCCCATCCTGGATGTATGTTACTCGTCATGCGCCAAGAGCTGAACATCTTTGAATTTTATCTGATGCGACTTGTTTGCCTGATGCGTGGTACTAGTACACCCCTGTTGCATGTCTTATCCACTGCAGGGAAGCATCAGTGGTGAACATCGAGGTAGTTTAGTCGATGATGGCGCCAGATTTTCGACTCATTGCTAAAGAAATCTGACTACAGCGAAAAAATGAAGTCGTTTATTTTCACCTCTGGCCTAGGCTGGTGAGAATAACCTTGTCAGAACGGAACCCGCAACCTACAGGTGATCTGTGCACTGTTTCCGGTTACGGAGTTCAGTCGATCGGTCAACATTTGGTGGATTTTAACTGTGAAAAGGTTCTGGAACAGTGCTGAATACTCTCATCTGCATAATAATTTGGTTTTGATTCAAGACTCCACTGAATCCAGCTTAGTCTCTCCTTTATGAAGGCCATCTTCAAGTATGATATAGAGTTAACTGGAACCCGAGGACTTTGTCCACCTCATAGGCCTCAAGAAGGGCGAGTCTGGTCTTGGGCTGTTAGCGACTCATGGGCAACCCTGTGAGTAGCTTGCTACGTCCAGCTCCTGGATGATCTTTGGAAATCATACGGTCGCGTGCTGTTGCTCAGTAAAGTGCGGTCAAAGTATAAACCGAAAATCGATTGATCCAGAAGGATGTGTTCTACATAACTCAATGCGTACGATCATGCCGTACCAAATCCCATCACCATATTCACAATGATTACCATTCAGGTAAAATTATTAAAAAAACGCCCCTGAGAAGAAACGACTGCACCAAGAGGGCAATGTTAGAAACAAGGTTTTCTGTCAACTGCGAACCACGGGAACCAAGAAGATTAACATTTCCGGTTTTCCCCAACTGTTTTCTTTGCTCCACCGGAAATGTCATCTACCGCAGACCCGTCATGTCATAAGGAGAACCAGAAAGCCAACTGGAGTGAGCTCTGCTGAAATCCAGCAAAATGTTAACCAAGCAAGTAAGCGCGCAGAATGCTGTCTGCAGTTGCATCACCAACCGAACACGGTGAAGTTGAAGAACAGGATGACTATCGTGTTCCATACAAGACTATCTCTGCGTGATTATGTAATGAATGTTACCCAAATATATTAGGATGCTACTCTGTAATGAACCAGAGGGGATATAATTTCATTTTCATAGAAAACTCAACTGATGGTACCCTTCAACTGACTGTGCTGCACCGGTCCTGGGTTGTCGGAAACCCTTTCACAACCTTAAGAGTAGTGTCCCAAGCCTAGGTAAGCGATATCTCGAAAATCGTACCAACCGAAAGATGAAACGGCCTGCTGAAACACATTCAGTTGAAGAAGACCTTTTATAAACGAGGGATTTGGATGGATTTAGTTGATTACCCTGTCAAAATTCAATGAGAATGAGTGTGTGGATGAGTGTTTGTTGAATTATTTCGAATTCAGCTTGAAGTGGAACCTATAGTAGACAGAAATTCGCGGCCAGTGCACACTTGATGAGTTCCAAGGACAACAGATCCGGTCGTAGGTTGTCAAAGGGTTTTCACCGACCCTATAAGTAGTGTGTTACATCCAGATCTAGAGGACAGTTCGTGAGGACGAGCGTGTGGATTCATCAGGCCGCACTGGTTTGCGTGATTCAAGCTAAGCAATAATATTGAACACTTAATACAAAACAAAGATTCCGTCTCACCAATCCCTAAGAAACCTGCTCCTGAAACCCCTGCAATGGGGTTAACTGGTAGTGTAAAACAGGTCTTTGAGTTCGAAAAACCCCGGATACCCCCACTGTGTCTTCTAGTCTATATTTCGTGGCCATTTTTGGTTGAAAGTTCGTTCACGAAATCACTATTGTGTCCAGCCAAATGAGTCCAGTGTTACCGTGAGGATGAACCGGAATCGCGATGCAACTATGAATACTTGGCCCTTGTTCTACAATGCGGGAAACTCGCATGACACGTGGAACTTAGATGACTGAGAGTAACTGGCGTGTTACAGTGTGGGAGGGGATTTAGTAGGTCAAGAGATGAGAATTCCAAGTTGTAACTTCTCAACGGAATGTTCGTGGAACTTGTGGAATGTTTTTCTCCTGCACACATTGTACTCACTTTCCGGAGTCATTTGTGCTGGCCGATCCGCAGGAGAACGCAGTTGATTTCACCGTCTTACTTGTAACTCACGTGATTCCTTTACGATTCCATTCAATAATTCTCATTTCCCTTCGGCTTCGCACAGGCCCGAACTTAAAAATCAGTTCAGTAGGAACAGCTGTATTTGGGCTTTGAGTCTCAGTAGTTAAAGCGCGGACCGACTCGACTATAAGCTTCATGGTTCGAACCCAAGCCAGGCGTCTCGGGTGTTCCTGTTTAGGCTATGGCAACCTGGGAGTATCTGGGCCAGGGCCGCGCTTCCTTCGAGTGGCATGGCACCTAGGTAGCGTAAGTGCTTTACGGATGAACTATAGGATTATTACCAATATTTTTATCATCTCTTGTAGCCTTGGGCCGCACATTCACAATTACTAACTCAACTGACGGAACTGTAGCAAACAGCAAGTGTGATTTGTCAGGAGTGGTAGACGGTGGCGACTCAGAGGGCTGTGGCCGACATTCTGTGGGTTACAACCCAAGTAATGGGTTAGCGTATTAAATAGACTTGGGGATCAAACAACAACATAAAGAGGGAGCAGAGTACGGAAAAGTTCCGTAGGGTGCCTTCAGACGAACAGGCAAGCCCATGCCGTGCTGCAAAACGTCACAACTCCAATTGTGTGCCATACCGCACACTAACACACCTTGAGTGTGCCCTGACCGCACCTAGGTCGAGTAAAAACAGATGCCGATCAATAGGGAATAACCCGCAGAGTTAAAGGACTCTGAACACGTCCTTGGCAGAACAATTTGGAGTGAATTTTGAGTGGAGTGAACGTCGCTGGTGGTCAGGTCTGAGATCTGTCCTAACACACATTCCAGTTCGGACAAGACCAACTTCTCCCTAAAAAGGAGACTCATCCACAATGGCAACAAACATAAACAGTGCTGAACAGATAGATGTATCTAGAGCACGTAGTGATGGGTGACAGATATAATCATGCAATTAATTGTTTATCGTATAAGTCACCAGTCGGAGCAAAACAGCGAAGCAGCAGGGTGATTAGACTGCTTAGCAGCAGCCTGCGATGAGTACTTTGATTCCTGTAAGGAATCAAAAACTACCTTGGGAGTCCACGGGGAGCCAAAATATATGTGGACGAATGTTTCATCTGTAATAATGCCACGTAACTATTCTGCTGCTGGCACAATGAACAGACGCTTCCATATTACTGGACACATGGTAGAGCAGTTCAATCTAAAGAGGTTGTGCGTATTATGAATACTGCGCTGATAAAATTCCTCTAGTTAATTCTTTATGAATTGCGCGATCATAAACTAAACTCTCTCTCTCTCATCGAAGTTCCGCGTGAAAACCAGTTGGAATGTGGATTGTATGAGCCCATGCCTATCGCGTGGGCTAACACAGACTCAGTTACTTTTGACGTTGTAGTGACATGGGAAAAGCTGAAGGAACCAATCAATCGATGATGCATTACCCGAGACTGAGACGCGGTTGTTACGTTGAAGGTCAGTTGTCTGTGGCGCACCCGCTGGTCTAACCCAGAGATAAGGGTGTGCCACTGGCAGTGTGGTTTTTTTTACACGCTGGCCACACCACACCGCTACCCGGCTGAAATATGGGGTGTCAAACCGAGAGGCCGGTATCGGAATGTGGCAAACTACTGGTTTCGCTTTGTTGTTGTTAACAAAAGAGAACACTAATACACACAGTTGAAAGTTACGGTAATGGAGATTCAGCTGAATTTCAGATGAACCTCTCTTTTCATGGCAGTCTGCACAGAAGCTGCCTCATTTTCAAGTTGACACGACACTCGACAGATCGCAGATGGAACACTACTCGTAAGGACACTGAAGACTTCTGGACCGCCCACTGACGGTTTCCTGTGTTCCGTCACGAAAATATATTTCGATAGATCGAAGATCACACCAGATGAAACGTGGACTGTCCTTTGTGCACCACAGTCATTAGGAGATACTATCGTTAGGCGAGAGGTTTAGCTGAGATCCAGTTGACCCTCACGCTGACATCGACCGAATGTATCTCATTAACTGTGTACAATTTGGTGTTCAAGTGGAACTTGGGGCTCGTTGAAATCATGGAATATACCTACTTGATGATCTTCAAGAAGGGCGAAACTGACTGTTCTCAGCGACCTAACATGTTCCGTTTCTTCGCTGCGCGATGTTTTAGCTCACCACACCGATTCAATCATCCTCCAAAGTCCATTTAGTTTGCTTCAATTGCTTGCAGTCGTTTTTGTCTAGAGCAATTCACTTGCCCACTCCGGCGACCTCGAAAATAGTAAACAATCCTGTTGAATGAATGCTGATTGACTGCAGACAGATCTTCACAGACGCTTCATTGTTATCCGGAAGAAGACCAAGAACTCAGGTGCAAATTTTATACTTGACAACCGTGAATCATATTCAACTATTCGGAGATGATTCGAAGGTCAGTGATTCCCAAAACCTTTAAGTGTAACTTAACATTATAGTGATTACGCTGAGAAAAAAGCTGTGTTTGCGGGACTCGTAGTATTCACGTGCACATCAGTCTCGTTTGAACAATCGTTCTCCGGTTCTGGTGCAATTATTCTGATGAGTTCACACCAAAGGGGGAAGCTCTGCGCTCGAGTTCCACTCCTACTAGAGCTCGTTAACGGTGCATGCCTTGGAATCGTCGGGGTTTCGACTCTTCCGCGGAAGCCGAGCGTGTCATCACTAGCCCACCGAAACACCCTGAGCGTATCTGGATTTACAAGTTCGAACATGTGAACCCGTTCACCTTGAGTGGTTTGATTGATTTGTCGAGAAATTCGATGCAGTCCGATGATTGGAGCCCCGAAGGAGGGTTAGTGATACTGCATGTTTATACTCGTTTTATTCTGGATACGACAACGTATGGTTTGAGTGCCTGGATCCTAATCACGGAAATCGCGGTGACCACTTATGGTTCGCAAGACAATTCAGTTCTAAATGCGTGAATGAACGGTTATCAACTCGGTCCACAATCCATTCTAGTGATCAATAAGAAACCGTATGGCACAAGTGGTGAAATCTTTATCAGCATATTTTTCTCTAGGAAGAGCTCAGTAAAGTGTTAAAGACTGTTCAGAGTTTACTGAATATACGTGCGATGGTATTGTCCTTAGCCAGTCATTTAAAAATAGGTGTTTTGGCCCATGGATCCGAATTCACATTATACCACACGGAAAAGTAATTTCACCGTTAAAGGACTTTTTATGCAAAAGATAGTGACTTTAATATTTCGAAATGTCAAGATCTGTTCTGAATCATTTTGACTCGGGTATTCACAACGATCAATAAAACAATAAATCAGTGAGCTTACCAATCTATCCGATTCTTATTGTCCAACCAGACAATTCTTGCGGTTTGTGATCCCCTTATTTCTGCATTAGAGCGGCATAACTGCAGTCGATAATTTATTGACTGGCTCCTCGACCGAAGAAACTTCAGAAGTAGGTTTCTGAACAATTTTAGGAAAAAACACAAGTTTCCGGAAAAATGTAAACAAAGATTAGCTGACTGCACCATATTTTTGCTTCACTGGGTTTCACACGCATACGCCAGGTGCAGAAAAGATGTACGTCAGTGTGCGTGTTTAAGCTGCGACGATGACCGCATTCCTTCACGGTGTAAGGTCCAGCAGATTTTTCCAAAGAAGACTTAAATTCCCAAGTGATTTCAGAAAATCAATGAATTGTTGAACACCTAGAAGACAAAAAAAACAAAGTCCCCGTACGCAATACACTCCAGCTGATATGAAACTTGCTTTTATTTTTAGTAAAACAGTACAATCAATCGTGGTAGAAGTTTTGTCAACTAAACGGGACGCATCCACTTCGCTTATCTGTCAAGAAAGCGAATATGAAGACAAATTGTTTTTTAAAAGGTAAAGGACCTTCGTCTGGCGAGGTTTCGGGACCCGTTCAAAAAGCGACGCGGGTCGGTTCACATTGCCCTGACAGGGTAGCGCCGTTTCTCGGTGGAATGTTACCCCGACTGTTTCAAGATGGTCGATAACCCACTAGCGCCTGACTATTTTACGTAGACAGCAGGTTGACGAACTAACCGGGACGTTCCAAATTGACAACATATGTAACTAAATCCACCAAAAGGAGCTACAGGAATTTCCAGCAAGAATCTTGTGATAGGAATCAGTCACTCAATGAAACTGTGTGGACTTCACCCAAAACTTCAATTCAGGGAAGCACTGCGGATGGACTTACGAAAGCCTGGATGGCTGAACAAATTCGTCAATTTCAAAAAACCCTTAACATTTGGATGAAATTGGGACCATTGTGAACGAATTCTGATTCGTCACCGGAGCGAATCTGCGTATAGGCATTCTCTCAGTTCAAAGCGGTATGCAGATTCGGTACCGTTTGGACGACTAGTTATTTTGATCCAAGCGTCTCTGCTGCTTCGGCAGAACTCCATTCAGGGGCCTGATACTTGATAATGAAATAAGCGCGTGAATTGTTAGAAGCCATGGGGGCATTTGGTCGCCCTGAGCACGCATCACTTGAACAAATTAAACTGAAATTGCAGCAAAATAGGTCGTTGACCTGTCCCCACAACTGCACGACGCTGAAACCCGGACGATATACAGATATGTTTCGGTCCTCGACCGTCACTGCCCCATCTGCTGCGCAAGAGTTTATAGGTTAAAGGGAAGGACTGAGTCTCTAATGTCGGATCCCTTCGGTGGTCAAGCGCATTTGGAGCTGAATTTAATTTGTGGCAAAGCCAGCTGCGTAGTTAGGCAGAAACTCGCAACACAGGATATCTTGCCCGCGATCAGTTGGATGCGTATGGGAGGAGTTGGTGCGAAGTATGGACGCCCGTAACTACATCAAACCTGCAGTGTCCAAGTGAGTTTCAAAACTGTATCGCCCACTTTAGATCATGGGAGGAATTGGAAGTCAGCAGAATCGCATGAACAACGGCTATCCAAACAGGCATGACGCGTTCCAACCCTATGGAACCATCGAGCCAGTCGGAAGGGGATAAATCCCCTCAAGACAGCTTCGACTACGTCGTGACATGTGAACGCGTGTGCCATAGTAGGACCGGTCTTGTGGGTCCCCAGCGTACTCACTGACCAGCCGATAAATGTGACGACCTGCAATCCCATTTTCTAATGACTACATGGTTAGCATTGTAATCGTAAGAAGTACCACGTCATTAATTGCAGATTTAAGTGGATACCGATGAAAGAAAGCAGGCTTTCACTGCGGAGTTATCTATTAGAAAATTCCAACTAACCAGTTACAGACTATTGGACAGGAAGGCAAAACTCTCATATGCATCTTAATTACAAAAACTGAACATCCATCTTCTCCTGAACGCGACTTCTTGAACTTTCCTGGATATTCATTGACTCCAATCATTCATTGCTCAAATGCAAGCAAATGCTACAAAGCGACTCCACAAATTCTGCAACAGGTCTCCCTTTTCAAGAGACCCAAAGTGAACTTACAAGAACAAAACATACACTCGCACGCCTCCCCATCAGTAATATCGCCATTACGCCAGTATGTTATGCATTACCATTATGCTGGTGTCAATGGACGGCTCCTAGCAAGACTTAGTTGGTGGTAGACTGTTCACCTGGTGACTTGAAACAGGCATCTTCACTTTCGCTTACCGATCTCTACACAGGCAGCGAAAGCTCCAGGAATTCCAGGTTGATGCTGGTACATCGACAATCAACCGGTGACTGGTCAGCGCCCACTGTTTTTCCATCATCCTTGCGTAGGTTTGTGGCTTGTGGAAGGCTTCACACACCGTTTTAATTCCTTCAGGTTTACATGAGAAACACGTGCTTGCGTGCAGCGTTACAATCAGTCCAGCACAAGCCGGGTGTGACTCTCCCGACTGCGCAAGCGTCCAGTGCTTTGGTCACTACTGACCGAGGAATCTGATGCCCGTGCCTGGCATTAATGTAGTAAAATAAAACCACCAAACAGAACCAACAAACAAGAAAAAAGTGACTGCTTTTTTATCGAATGCAGCTTACGATAACCCGTTTAGCCTGTAAAATAAGCATTGTTCTGTGTTTTAAAAGGCTTCTCCATAAAACTGGTTCCAGTTGAAATTTTATGGTCATGAGTTTCACGAAAGCAAACCACAGCGATTGAAGCATTGAAATCATTTAAGTTGTTAGCTCTTCTGAAGCAAAGCAGAGTGCTCACAAAATACAATAAGAAAAATTGTTCACACTTCTGGTGCCCAGCTACCATGCCACCCGTAGAAAGTACAATACAATAAAGTTTCACGTAACCAGAGCAAGGTGAATGCTTCAGTGGTAATGTCCTCCATGAAAGGAAGATGGAAGGAAGATTTATCGGTGATTGGTCCAGCTTGAAGGAGAACCTGCACAATCTTCCATACATCTTTGTAAAATACCGACACCGCACTCGATGATTCTGTATTTCTTTTTATGTGTGATGGTGAACACGCTTGGAAAAGATGTGTTCACAGTATCATGTGATTGTCGCTTCATCATCGTCCGAAATTCCAGCTAAGCAATACCTCAAAGTAAGGAACGATCAATTGCTCGCGAATGCTCTCCCAATAAAAAAATTTTGGGTAATTTTGAAAAAACGCCAGCTGCTTGCAGCAAATAGGTGTCATTTTCATTTATCGTGTAAATTTAATCTCCTATTCATTAAATCCTACTAGTTGAGTTTTGAAATGACAGAAATCATTTATTTATTTTTCTTCGCTAAATTATGATCACACAGAACAACAAATACGTCACCAGCTTCGACTTATCCTTACGGGCGAGTGCTTAAGCGCACAATACTGACCAAGACAAAGAAAACTGCAATTTGTGTACAAGTGGTCATTGGAGCTAATTCTTGTTCATCGGTCTTTTGGGACAAACGAGGACAAAAATCCAACTGGTGACGATGAACATAATCGACTGCGAACTCAGTTCAGTCGGCTTAACCTGAATAATCTTTGTGAACTGTCGAAAACCGCTGTAGTCTAGTGAAGTGCGCTAAAGTTTCTTGATTATTTACAATTCGAAGCCATGCTTTTTCGCAAATTCCATATTATCTAAAAGGAATACTATTCATAAGGCTGCTGGAAAACGTCCAACAGCCCAGGGAAGGTGTCGACAACCTCTTAAGACCCATCATTTTCGCGCAGTCCCCGGGTTCTCGTTAACGTTATGGCATACTTGAACCTGGTTTACTGGAAAGCCGTGATGTACACTCATTTGTACATCGGTGTCTCCCGTCTAACTGTTTGTTTCGTCAAGGCCCAAGTGCTCTCTTGAAGGTCCAGTGTATCGAACAGCGCAATTCGGAGGAGAAATAAAATTCGACTCCACAGTGCACCCTAGTGATAGCAAATTTTCGATCTTAAGCTCATTCAGTCATTCGAATCAAAACAGCTTATCCAAGAAGCCAAAAATTTTCCTTACCAGCCTTAGTTGACTTCTGAATTGCATGACTTCAAACGCGACAGCTGCAGCCTGACTAGTACCAAGCCATCTGGTCTTTTGAGGGCGGCATCACAGCCTTAGAAATGGTTCCACACCCTCCGTTTGTCCAAATGAAAGAGAGTTATCAAAGAAATTCTGCGTTTGGAGTTCATTGCTGGTAGCAGCATTTTTAGATAATTGTGACTAGCAGACTCTAACCGTTTGCAAATCGAGGCGAAGCTACAATATGGACTCATACGGACCATACATGTATAATCAAGAGAAAAGTGATAACAGTTCCGATGGATTTGGTAGTTTGGGATATGCTTTCATCCAAAAATCTATTTCAGAGTGACTGACCTTTCAGCCTTAACTGGATGTAGATAGTATTCGTTATCGAAAACGTCCCATGCTACGTTTCATGCGCAACATGCACCCGAATTGAAATATATTCATCGTTAACCAGATACTTGTTTACGCCAAGAGCATAGCCCGCTTGTAACATTATAAAAGCCCGTTAATCATTTAGTTCACAGGTTTTACGTTAGCCATGGGTCAGAATATTGTCATCTTTGAGTGGTAGTCTATCGGCGATTTCATCCGCCTGGTTTTTCTTCAAACCGAATAGATCACCGCAGATAACTCGCTATCGCCCTACTCAAAATATAACTATATACCGTGTTATGAACCGCATGTACAAGCAAACAGAGGGGCAGTCTACAAAGCGCGAAAGTGCTGCACATGACACGGTACCTTTTCCCGTGGAAAAATGATGTAGAAAACTGACCAATTACACACTCGGGTGCACACTAGGAGACCACCTGCTGGTTGATGGACAAAAGGATGACTGTTCCCAGGGACTCGAAAATCGTCCCTTTTCCTTTGATTTTTTGTGTGTGCTATGCTGTTCGGAAAGCAAAAGTGGACTGTGAAGAGCGAGGACTGGTTTTTGAACAATATTTTGGGACTAGTGGACTAGAATGGAACTCCCACAATAGTGGCAGATTTTGTCGTTACTTCACTCAGATAGACGTGAATACGGGGTGGCCATTATTTTATGTAATCACCAGTGAAATATTCAAGAATTGGAATAACTGATTGCAGCTTGTCCTCAAAACTGCGTGACTTCGGCGATTATCATGAATGCTGAAGTGACACTCACTATTCACTTACTAAAAATCTTTGAGTATCTGGATCAATTTGGAGGTCACCTACTGAGAAACAAAAGAGCTACTGAAGTGGTAGCCACAAGTGTCGTAGTGCTATGGCGAGACGTCGTTTTATTGGTAGCGGCCGTTGGCATCTAAGGGATGACATCTCAGTTGTTGGCAGCATATTGAGGGTGTTTCAGCGCTACTTTCAAACCGTTCCGTCAAGTTGCTGATGAAAATCCGTCAGATGAATCATTTCCGAATTCTTCCAGCTTCCACCTGGATTAAATAGAAAACCTTTTCTCTGCACACAAGCTCGAAATGAAAGCTATTAGCCAGTCCGATTTCCCGATTAAAAATTTACTAGTGACTCCCAACATCCTAGTGTTGATGAACGTCGAATCAAGCGGAGAAAGAATGCACATAGATAACAGGTACAGGCAGAAAACAACCGATCTTTAGCCACTTCAGTGATAAAACAAGAATTCACGTATACTTATTGGTGCATGATTTGTATTACGGTAAGATGTGAGACCATCCAGTCCTTAAACTCGGTATTAGGAATCTATTTTCCCACTAGTATTTGGGGCCATATGCACGAAAAGCTCATATAAGTCAGCGAATGATCTGCCCCAGGATTGTCGACCATCCAGATGACCGGTTGGAAGATGCAAGTTACCGTTCGCACAGATTAAACACAGTTTCCTGGAGCTTATTTTTATCCTTTTCCTTAGTAAACCGGGACTTTGAATGCTGGAAACAATAAATGACTAAAGTCTGTCCCATAAAACTCCAATGGTCTTTCCACAGAAAACGGGACTCATCGTCCCGCGAGTCGGTTCATCGTGATATGAATTTGTGTTGAGTTTTTTAATGGGCTGAAAGTATAAATGCAGTCACTGTGCACGTTAACAGTTCAGTAATCAAACAGACAGATCTCCCACGCTATGAAGAATATTTACTGTGGGTCGGTATTTTGAGAAATTCTTGTTCTCTGGGTTATCATTTTGAGGCAAAAACTGCCAGCATCCAAACATCTTGTAGATTATTGGTTGTTGATTAGGTGGCTGTTGATCTGTTCGCCGAGCTTGGCAATTGGCTTGCAAACGTTTCGTCACCATACGAGGAGACATCATCAGTGCGCAGTTGAGTGGGTACTTCTTTGCCTGCGTGCGCTTATATAGCATTCGAGGGCTTTCTGTTATCTTCTGACGTGATTGGCTACTTAAAGTGTAACAAATCTGGGGAATCTATTGGTCCACAACGCAACAAAGATCACAATGGACCAATAGATTCACCAAATTTGTTACACTTTAAGTAGCCAATCACGTCAGAAGATAACAGAAAGCCCTCGAATGCTATATAAGCGCACGCAGGCAAAGAAGTACCCACTCAACTGCGCACTGATGATGTCTCCTCGTATGGTGACGAAACGTTTGCAAGCCAATTGCCAAGCTCGGCGAACAGATCAACAGCCACCTAATCAACAACCAATAATCTACAAGATGTCAACGTATGAGTAGCTGAAAAATGAGACAAATTTTCATTTTGGGTCGTGCCATCCGTCGGTACATTGAGGCGCTCCTAGAGTTACACTCACCTTCTCTATCAAGGCGAATGTTCGCGATGGCCAGCTGAGGTAGAACTTCTTAGTGGAACAATAGTATGAGGAAAAGTTGGCCGCACGTTTGCGTGTGGTGCTTGTTTATTTACTGAATGTTGATTTGTCGTCCGTGCATGACATTTAGCTCCGGAACGTTTCACCACCTACCCGTTATATATCATTAGTGGTTAGGTGGATGCCATTATCTTTCCTTGTTGCATTCACATGCTATTTAAGAATTAACCTCTACCTCCTCAGTTAGGATTACCTTGTATTTCGTGTTTTTGAAATATTTCTGAAACTGCTCAACTGTTTGCTGATTTACGTCTTTTTCAACATAATGACTACCATTCTTGAGCTCGGATAGTTAATCAGGTGATTTCCTCTGTTCAATTTATTCCTTTGGTGTAGAGTTTGGGCGTAGGGTCCTTTCAAGCTGATTCTACCCGCCAGCTTGGCACTAATTCACATCTAATTCTAGGTTTTCGTGTGCACGCTTGCGCTATGTAGCTATGGGAACCCATTGTCCTCAGTGCTCGACCCATCAAGTTAATTTGAATATTTCTGTCCTGTGAGGTATTGCACCCTCATACACGCAAACTCCCTCTTTGTTCATGCTTGTGCAAGTAATTCACCATGGTTCCAACTGGATCTCCGTCATTTCTGATCCTCGCAAACGGCGGAGATTGAAAATTCAACCTGTCTGTCGGTGGCAATTTTGTCCTAATATTGTCCAGTGGAAAGTCCTTCCCGGTGTATCCCACTCAGTTTTAGCCAAGTTACGTGCATTCAATGTCTTTTAGACGTTAGTTAATAAAGTGGGTTTATTTCTCAACTTCCAGGGAAAGTACGACTTACAGCATGACCAAGCCATCAGAGTTTAAGCACGGCACAAGATAAAAAAGCACAACGGAAGGTATAGAAATAAAAAAACATGCTTACTGCGTAATTTCTGTTAAACAGTGGTAACGTCAGCCAATCTGAACTAAAACTGGAAGTCGTTGCCGGTGCCGGATGGCCTTGGGCGGTTGAGCTGATTGCCAGGATGCCAAAGCGTGTAAATGATAGTAGTGCTTCGAGGGAATGAGCTGTAGGTATAGGCGGCAGTTTGCATCCTTGAAATATGACACCATGAGCGAGGGTGGGCTCACTGGTACAGTTGTTGTGTAGGCGTCACGAGTACCAGTTGTATGGGTGGATGAAGCAGCACACACAAAACCAAATGAGCACTATAGATCAAATCACCAAATTTGAGATCAGGACAAGCTGGAACTGCGGCAGAACGCTCAGATGATGAGATCCAAAAGGGTTTAGTGGATCATTGTCGTAGGTTTTTACTCCTGCAGGTTGTCATAAGAATCTTCCGCATATTCCACGAAAAGTTGTTGTATGTAAATTCATTGCGTTTTTTAGTCAGTCCAATCGAATACAAGGGATAATCCAATAAAATGAGATGCATTTCTTTGGGTGTGCCAACGCTTTCTGGGAATGACCCATGTAGGACTAAAAGCTTAGCCACAACCGACAATTCTGAGGCAGTAACAGGCCATTTGAACGTATTCGGACTCTGATAACTGGCACGTAAGACGACGCATCCTCTTGAGCACCTCGTCCAGCACAAAAAACCCGAATATTGGATTTCTTAGTCCGCGGGTCATGAATTAAAAAACGGTCCAAAACTCAGTATTGCAAAGTAGGTCAAAGTAGGATACACCTAGGGCAAGCCAACTGAAAGGGTGCATCTTTAGTAGCAAATGCGATCTAAAAAGTGGGATAAAAACTAAGCGTCAGTGCTCCTTGAGAAAAGTGGGTTAAATAGCTTCTACAATTGTTTTGCTGTTGTATTTTGAGGATTTATCGCCCTGCAATGCACTGTCTTCTCAAGAATGTCCTTCCCGCGGTAACGCCTCTGTTAAAAGTAACACTTTACAAAACTCAGTGAATTGCCCTCAGGAGCCTCAGCGTTCTAGACCAGGTAGCTGTACGCGATTCATAATCTGTAGAAAGGGTTTGTTCAATCTCTCTATCTTTTCAACATTCGTCTGCTGAGGTTCTTCTACAATGGCGACATTTTGGTTAAAGTTGCCATGATTGAACGTCGATAGTAATCCCACAGCTTCATGGCCTTGAAAGGTTTCAACATCCTGATAAAGATTACAAACAATTCTCTTGAGCCGAAGCGGCTTCCCACAAAGCCGATAAACTACGGTTGCATATTGTTTTATGGGCGCAGACGATAATTTCCGTGTCTTTGGCTTCAGTAACTTCACTTACTGCACGGTCACTACGGATGAAGCCAAACATTCTGGGGTCCTTATTTAATGCATATGGGCTTCTAGACGGATTTCACGGAAGGTCATTTAATTTGGGCCATTGCCTAAGTTACTCTGAGTTCTCCCACAGTCGCATCAGCTTGCTGAATGCACTCATATTCTCCGCATTAACAGTAAACTCTAGACATCTTTTTATACATAAATAACGACAATCAAACGTCTAAACATGTTTCCGTTGGGGAAACCATTGGTCATGTAATAACCCTCTGATAGAAGAATGAGTAGCTCCGTAAATAGGGACGCTCAACATCCACCAAGGGCTCAAATCACGGCCGGATTTGGGTTTTAAGGGTCTGCGTTTTTCAGGAGCACTCGAGGTCTTTCCTAGAGCTTCAATCCAAAAGCATTATCATCTGGGGAGGGAGAGTCCTAGCTTTTCTTTTGACAAATTTCGAAAATACAGCCCAACGAATTTTGCCCACGGTTGTTCAACGCTATCTTAACTCGATTGTTTTCGTTTTCCCAACCCTTTTCACCCGCTTTCACCCATGCATGCGAATAAATACAATCACAAAAAGTCTTTGGACTTAAGACAACCTCATATGCAAGTCGCATTTCGAATCTGCCTCTTGCAAGCCAGTCTGGATTAAGCCACAGGTTATGGATGCCCTTGTATCTATGGAAACTTATAGATCTTAGCTAATTTCTGTGGTTTTTCCACAACGTCTCTTTACCCGATGACCATTTCTTAAGCAGGCTTGCACACTTGGGTTTAAAGTTCTCACATGTTCTAGGAAACGGCTCTTGGCCAGCTGCGGCTTGGGATCGTTGATCGTTTACGCTTCCCCACTTTGTGTGTGAATATCATGATACCAAAAGCGATCAATTGAGTGGGCTTCTTTGGTATATAGAAAACGCAACAACCTCTATGAGTCGGTCGGTCTATCCTGATCTGGCTGATATCAGTATTACGTGATTTCATATTGAGCACCAATAGTAACGTTGCATGTCCCCCCATAAATTGCTTTAGATTGTGAAAGCCATAATGTGCGGTCAGGTTATGAAATAGCTTTAGGAAGCAGGTATCAGTCAACTCACCACAACTTGTCGACTTTAATTGTTAACCGATAACTAGAGTTATAAATCCTTCGCTGACTAGCCGTTACTTCATACCGAGCAGAGCACATTCCGCTTGCATGGAAGGATTTACGCTTCAATTTGTGTGGTCTGCGGGGTTACAGAAAACACAAAGTGCATGGATGTTGGTGTTAGAAAAGATATTGCAGCTCGCCGGTCAAATATTTTTAGATCACTGTACCCCAAATGAACGAATGTGTAGTGGGCGCTTGCGGAGTATAGGCGCACTACCAACACCGATTCGGCCGCTTCTTTCAACCCTGTTCAATACACTACCTGAGTTTTGAAACACAGTACCATTACCCAGTCATTTGCCCGCCTCGACTCGCCGGTTTTATTACGAAGGCTGCGCACATTCAAAGAAATGGCCCTCAGCTATATATTTCATTGGTTCCAGCCAAAATGCTGAGACCCTTTGAGTGTGATACCCAGGGTGAAAGCGCCTTGTGTTCGGTCCCACTGCTTACTGTTCGCGGTTGGGCACCACGTACCTCAGCCGGATCATCCAAATTCACCACTTGACTGTCCACTTTGCCCTCTTTTCATCCGCTTGCTCATCCTAGTCGTTGAGCTTACCTCGGAGAAGGCTTCGCTTTGGAGTGTCTGGTGTACTGTGTTGGAGAATATCAGAAAGGTCAGCTTCCTGAAAGCAACTGCTGAATGCCCGAAATCTGCCGAGACTCTTAGCTCCGCTAGATGTTGACCAGACAGATAACACCCCCTCAAGATGTAGCGCGTCACAGCCTTGTATCAAACTCAGACAGCGCGAGTCAGTATTAATCAAGGACAGGCAATGACCCCGCGGTATGCAGCACATCGCAGCCTCGTACCAAAGCCAGACCGTGTGCGTCAGCGCTGGACAAAGTACAGACAGTGTCCCTCGAACAAATAGCCTGAGACCGTTGTACACTCGCACTTGCACGCATTCAGGTTTTCGCACTCGCGCTTTCGGAATATAGCTGTTGCGTTTCCTTCTGTGAGTCTCTTTTCTTTGGCGATAGGCACTAAAGCCGGTCGGCAACAGGTAACACGGATTGGCAAGTCGGCATATATAGCAGAAAATGTGATCGGCCGTTTCGATTCACCGACTGTGCCCGTCCATACGCTCAGATCTGGAAGTTTAGGTGTTGCACATTTTGATTGGCTGTTTGAGACACTTTAGTTTAGTGCTTTTTGTTGTTTGTTTTAGTGTCTGGCGAACGCTTATTCTAGATGTTGTTGTTTGCAGGATTCGTAGAATGCACATTCACAGGACTGTCATTTGAGAAATTGTATCCCTGTCCTGACGCAATTATTTTGGTAAGCCTGAATGGGAAACAATTGTCAATAATTTCGTTCTTATTGGACCTTTTTGGCCATATCGTGGCTAAAAGTGCGTGAATCTGGCGTGCTTGTTAGTGTGTTACCACCCCTTCGCCAGCTCACACTGGACTAATCTGAAGTTTTGCATTTGAACAGACGGCAGTCTCGTGAGACTGTGTGTCTGTAGCTCTTGCAGCTATCGACAAGTAAAGCAACTATGTCCGCCATGTGGGTCTACCCAGCTGGGAAGTTCCGACGAACGAGCCAGTCAATCGGCACAACTAAGGCATGTTACTAGGACTTCTTCCAAGGCATCAAGCTTACCAATCAGATAATCAGGCGCAAACACTTCCACCGATTAGGCCCAAAGATTTAGATGCGCACAGTCTTTGTCGGTGGAACAGTTGTTACACCTAGTGTGTCTGATACCTAGGTTGTCAGACGTGTGGATTTCAAACCCAGCAACGGCCAAGGATTTCCAATGCTGATGGGCTCTGATACGATTAAAACTCGAGTCCAGTTCCTTTCTCCAGGGTCTGAACTATTAATCAAGGACAGGCAATGACCCCGCGGTATGCAGCACATCGCAGCCTCGTACCAAAGCCAGACCGTGTGCGTCAGCGCTGGACAAAGTACAGACAGTGTCCCTCGAACAAATAGCCTGAGACCGTTGTACACTCGCACTTGCACGCATTCAGGTTTTCGCACTCGCGCTTTCGGAATATAGCTGTTGCGTTTCCTTCTGTGAGTCTCTTTTCTTTGGCGATAGGCACTAAAGCCGGTCGGCAACAGGTAACACGGATTGGCAAGTCGGCATATATAGCAGAAAATGTGATCGGCCGTTTCGATTCACCGACTGTGCCCGTCCATACGCTCAGATCTGGAAGTTTAGGTGTTGCACATTTTGATTGGCTGTTTGAGACACTTTAGTTTAGTGCTTTTTGTTGTTTGTTTTAGTGTCTGGCGAACGCTTATTCTAGATGTTGTCGTTTGCAGGATTCGTAGAATGCACATTCACAGGACTGTCATTTGAGAAATTGTATCCCTGTCCTGACGCAATTATTTTGGTAAGCCTGAATGGGAAACAATTGTCAATAATTTCGTTCTTATTGGACCTTTTTGGCCATATCGTGGCTAAAAGTGCGTGAATCTGGCGTGCTTGTTAGTGTGTTACCACCCCTTCGCCAGCTCACACTGGACTAATCTGAAGTTTTGCATTTGAACAGACGGCAGTCTCGTGAGACTGTGTGTCTGTAGCTCTTGCAGCTATCGACAAGTAAAGCAACTATGTCCGCCATGTGGGTCTACCCAGCTGGGAAGTTCCGACGAACGAGCCAGTCAATCGGCACAACTAAGGCATGTTACTAGGACTTCTTCCAAGGCATCAAGCTTACCAATCAGATAATCAGGCGCAAACACTTCCACCGATTAGGCCCAAAGAGGCCAGTCGATCGGCACAACTAAGGCATGTTACTAGGATTTCTTCCAAGGCATCAAGCTTACCAATCAACTAATCAGGTGCAAACACTTCCACCGATTAGGCCCAAAGATTTAGATGCGCACAGTCTTTGTCGGTGGAACAGTTGTTACACCTAGTGTGTCTGATACCTAGGTTGTCAGACGTGTGGATTTCAAACCCAGCAACGGCCAAGGATTTCCAATGCTGATGGGCTCTGATACGATTAAAACTCGAGTCCAGTTCCTTTCTCCAGGGTCTGAACTCACTAGAATGTTTTTCACGGAACAGGATGACAATTGCTCGAACAGCCAGTTAACTTCTGATTTTGTGAGTTGCAGCATCGCTTTACAAATGTAGCCGGTCTTTCTTAAAGTCCGCTGCGAGGAAATGGTGATCATAATAATGATAATGTTTTTTCTACCGCATAGGTGAAATACAATCAGGTATGATCATGATGATAAGGGCAGAATAAAGGCGAGACTTGCAACATTTGTGGGTTTCTGAAGAACACGGACAGACAAATAGTAGGCATTATTCCACACGGCTTAATTCAAGCCCAAAGTCACATTATCTTGTTGTAGTGAAAAATGAGGACTGGGAAATACCGCTGATAGTTTTCTTCCTCCTCGTAGAGGACATTGAACTGAAGCAAGTTCATACGGTTATGATTTGATGATGGTGCGCAGGAAAAACAAAAGTGGGGAGGACAAAATTGAGAGGACTTGCCTGGCACGTGGTAGAAAACTTCATTTCAGAGATAAGGCGCTTTGAAAGAGGAGATAACGGGATAAGATTTGTAAAACCCCGTAAATTGGGGGATCTGTTAGCACAGATTTCACTAGGAGAAAACAATCTAAGATGTAGCACAGTTTTGAGGATGGCGGCAAGTTGATTAACGAGTCCGGATGGTTGTAGTTTTCTGCTGGCTGACCTAGCAACCGGGGCTGGCTAAGATTGCCATTAGTGTTGATATAGAAAAAGATGCGTAGGACGAATGAGTACAGATGTTTTTCTGCTTCGTGATTGCGTAGTTTATTCCAATGGCGTTACATGAGGCCGGCATCGCCCGAAAAGTGATGTCTCAAGTCTGGCACTGGGCGTCAGGCGACAAGAAGGCTTGAAGCAAGGGAAAGAGGATATTCGCTCCAATTTTGGCAAAATGGGGAGCTGGCCAATGTGATAACGAGAGAGAAGGCTATCCGCTGGCCTTGTTAGTGGGGAGGTCATGGGGTGATCTGATACGGAGAGGTGGTAGTCCCCAGTTCTGTTGGAGTGCCGTCAAAGGGTTCGTGTCGCACGAGACAGCAAACACATGAAGAATGATAGGAACACAACTTTCAAGATGATGGACAACAACTTGTCTCGCTGGAATTTGCTGCATGTGATGAGCATTTTAGATTTTACGGGGAAAAGTTAAGATACTAGTATTGGTCACCGGTCTCCGAATTTCTGCTGTCTGGTCATATCAACGAATAGTGATTGCGAAAAAAGTCCGTAGGAGCTCATCGTTAATGCAAGTGATAAAAAATTAGAAAAGTTAATATATTTTTGTATGCGACCATGTTTTTTTAACAAATATATGAATGGTCAATTGATCTTGTTTTAGGGACGCGTAATTATTCAATTTTGCTCGAAAGCCATTTGGCCTTCGGGCATTAGATGACCCTTAAATCTCATGCGAGCTGATGTGTCATCACCACGACCGCCTACGGGAAAATGATATTCCGGTGTGTAGGCAAAAACGGAAACTGGAACCTTCAAACGCAAAAATAAGACGCCGTCAGTGCACATGCGGTCAACGGACAAAATTTGACCATAATCCTTCCAAAGTTAATTAAGTTTATTGATCAAAATTTATAAATTTCAATATTCTCTGTAAAACAGTTACATAATTTTAAACATGTATTTCTTTGAGTTGATGGGGGGAAACTTTCGTTGGAGTTATTTTCAAGATCGCGCAATACAATATGGCTGTCCATATCAGAACAGACGGCAAGAGAATTGACCACTTCGTAAAATATTTTCCGAGATTGCTTTAGTGCGCTTAGGTTTTATGCTTCGCCCATGACAACAGTGTTTTAAAATGAACCAAGTATCGATATAATAACATCTTAAGCGGCCTTGGTGTCATTGTAGCAGCGGATTAGTTCTTGATGAAAGCCCACGGTACATTTGTGACAAGGTAATATCAGCAAAAATTTAGGCGTCCATATACTGTGGTTCACTGGTTATGTTATAAAGCGATGACCGTTGTAGTTAAAAGGTGTAATTGGGTGGAGAAATGTTGCAGAGAGTAGAATATTCCACCGTGTGGTTGCTGATTTTGAGGGACCTAAATGAAGAGCTCAATTTCAGCAGACATCATAGGCTTTCTGCAAAACGGCTGGGCCAGTACTCAGTATTCTTAGACCAACTGCATTAAAAACCAGTGAGTATATGGGCACTAGCGGGTGCGGCATGAGATAAAGAAATATTGTGTAAAGGTTGGGGTCAACGACATCATTGAGAAGCATTGCTAGGGGCTTCGACTATTTAGAGAAGTTCGTCAGCACCTTAATTGTGAGAGAGTTGTTTGGTGAAGAATGCGTACAACCAAAAATAAGGGAGATCTGTGACACCGTTCTCCCAATTTGGTAACAGAGCGGCATATGCGTGGCACAATAAACACAGCAAAGTGAAGGAAGATGATGCGGATAACGTTTTTGAAGCCGGTAGCAAGCAGAGTCAAATTAGTCAGAAGTGAAAATAGGTGGAGATGTGTCGGGCGTGTTGGAGGCGGATTCCGGGCAGTGGAGGAGCCTTGCTGCTTATTTTCCCATTGCATTGCACGAAAAACCACTAGGACCTTGGGGCGGCAGATGGACCGATGGTTCCTGTGCTCTTAGCTACAGCAGTAAGGGGATGGTAGTACGATTTCAAGAAAAGAACGCCGGATTTGAAGGATGTCAGAAGAATTAGGTGTAGAATGATTGGTCTCCATCGACCCTAGAGAAGGATTCATTCATTTTCTAATCACTTCCAAGTTTAATAGCAGTACTTGCTGCAGCCAAATTATTGAAGAAATTCCGCCAGTAAACGGGCTCTAAACATCCAATTACAGTGACGCTGCCTCTCAAATTAACAGGTTCCATGAGATCGTCCACCATAAGAAGTCCCTAAATGGTAACGAGGTTCATGGGGCTCGGTCGATGTATTTGCAGAGACGGGTTGGTTTGGTGTGGTGCCGCTGTATTCCACTGGAAATGCCCGCTAGCAAGGCACTTTCAGGGACCACCTGAGGGTAGTTCAACGTCTTCCGAGAACCGGATGTTGCACTGAAGATTTCGCAGCTCAAGCAGCGTAAAATACCAAGGGGTAAGAGGAATTTGTCGTCGTTTGTAGACACAGGAAAGCGGTAAGTTGGCCAACTGGGCGGTGATCTACACCCACGTAAGCCCATCGCGTTCCATAAGGTATCGCCAAATGATATTACGGTCACGTGTGGGAGCTTAGTTTATGGGTTTGGTATCCTGCACGGTGCATCCTGTTGGTCGCTCCGGCTGATTGATCCAGGCTAAAAGGACCGCGATTTTACGTGTGCTACACAGACAGGTGGGTTGAGAGGTGCACGGATTGAGCAAGTTCAGGCCAAGTAGGGTGAACATGGATAAATGAGAGCAAAAAGCTGCTTCGGGATTAGGGGGGCGGACAGCGGGTATTTGAAAAGGAAGTGAGACTGTGGATATGAGAAGGCGTGGCTACAGATGTAACTAGTTAGAGGGAATACGCCGGAATACGCCGTGTCACTGGTAGGACTGAAGATGAAGGTAGGATGGGTCAGGGACGGCAGACCAGTCTAAAGTACTCAAGTGTGCTGCGGAACGGGAGGTAACTCAGAGAACATGGTGTGACTGCTTACGCAACTGAGCTGAACGAAAAATTGGGTGGAAATCCTGCCGTTTTGCGGACCAAATGGCAAATAGCCTGGCCCATTTAGGTATTTTCGACGGCCAGATGTGCTGACTGGTGGTGTGGTATTAGTTTTTCAACAGAAAATTTGGCCGACAGAAGTATGGGAGCAAGAAACACAGATTATCTACAATGGGGGATTTCAAGCGCAGATGACTTTGGACTGATGTTTTAATTTTCCCTTGGGCATGTTCCTTCGATGGCTTTCAAACTGGATGTTTCCATGAAGCTAAAAAGCGTGGTACCAGACATG
This sequence comes from Opisthorchis viverrini, assembly GCF_000715545.1. NCBI lineage: Eukaryota > Metazoa > Platyhelminthes > Trematoda > Opisthorchiida > Opisthorchiidae > Opisthorchis > Opisthorchis viverrini. Next base: position 1,778,734 of record NW_008751696.1, on the reverse strand, counting down.
AGAGACAGTATGGGTCAGATGGCTTATATTGGAGGTTTTCTGTGGCTTTAGGAATAGCTGACTCAGATTTCTCGCCTCCAGGAATTGAGGTTCAAAAGATGTATCTAAGATATTTTGAAGGTGCGTGGATTTTAGATTACGATCTTTCCCCTGCGGCTGAGTCTGAGATTCCCGGGTGCACACTGGTGACGTTCGTGTCCCTTCCATAAAGATAGGTTAACTAAAATGAGGTTTGGATGCCAGTCGGGAAAAGAAATTTGTCATGCCGTGGTGTGAAACAGGGCTTCAAAACAAAACTGTATGACAATTTTGATGGAAATTTGAACCCAGCTCACTGGTACTCAAAGGCGAATGCTGCCATTTTGAGGAGATACGGACAGTTCCTTCCCACTAAACCCATCTGCGAAGTTTGAGATCATACACTAGCGTTTTAGAGCGGGCAACCGGATGAGTAAGTTTATCCGTCCGCCAAGTCATGGGAGATTTTAATTTAGTGAACGGCTTGGAGGATCGTTCAAAGCAGACCGACATGAGACACTTGAGATTATCTGAGCGGGTCAGCGGTGAGTATGAAGCCACCGTAAAATGGGTGGTTGAAATAGTTATTTGGGATGTGCTGGGCTGGGACACGACGATGGGACATTAGACACTTGAGATTATCTGAGTGGGTCAGTGGTGAGTATGAAGCCACCGTAAAATGGGTATTACTCGCATGGACTTCCAAATACTCTATGGGGCCTACGTCACACCGCTCTTGGAATACGCCAACCAAGTTGTCTACTCAGGACGTACAAAAGACGTCCCCCTCATTGAGCGTGTCCAGCGGGCCGCCACTAGAATGGTTGCCGGCCTCAAATCCGTGGACTACGAAACGCGTCTCGCGATGCTTGATCTCTTTCCCCTGGAGTACCGTCGCCTCCGAGGGGACCTAATACTTACTTACGCCCTGTTTGAACAAAGCTTGGCAAACAGGTTTTTCACCGTTGACCCAGCAAACACTCGGCGAGGACATAGTAAGAAAATTTTCAAGCTCAGGGCACACACATTCATTAGACAAAACTTTTTTCCATTTCGGATAGTAGCTGCGTGGAATGACCTTCCTCCGACGGTTGTACACGCTCCTTCTCGAACCCAATTTAAAGCACTATTAGACATTTATTTATGCGAATCCTCGCGCTGGCGAGCATACTGCCCCGCGCTGAGAACATAAAGAGCAGTGCTACACCCTTTTTTCACTTGTGCCTTTCAGGTGAACGACAGCCCCTGACCGACAAGAACAAAACCGACCCGGAAACTTGGGCAAAAGCCTCGATCCTGTGTATCAATCCGTGAATCAGTGAAATCCGTGGGATGTGCTGGGCTGGGACACGACGATGGGGAACGAAGATTCAGCGGACAGGGAATAACTCGGCGGATGTCTGACGGACTAAAAAATTAATGGATACGACAGTTCTACCTTTATCCGTTGGTCTGCTGTCTCGTACAAGGGCTAAACAGTATTGAAATTGGAAGTAGCCATTTTTGTATGCTAAATTTAAGTAATAAAATGACCTTGAAAGTGCGGTTTTACGAAATGGTCACCATGTGCGAGTTTATCCGCATGCTTGTCGTTAGGGCTTGCGAATGATGCAAATTTCGTTCTCTTTGGATGGGAGACAAAATTTGGAAAACCGAAATGCACTATTATTATATATGGTCATTTTTAGACACTTAGATTAAAGAAAAAAAGTTCAGTTTTTGAGTTGTGTGCAGAAATACCGATTTTTGGAAGAAGCGCAAGATCACTAATCAAGATTCAGTTTGCCTTTGAATGGAGACTGATAAAAGTGAACTTTACAATAAAGTCGGTCTCGAAAAGTTCCAGTCTAATGTAGGCTACTTGTCTGCTATTTTAGCGTACTGGCGGCTCAGGGCCATGTGCTATATGTATATGTGTGCCCAGAGGCAGAGCTATATCCGTATAGCTTTATCTCTGAGGACAGGACTGTAGACTAGTGTGATGTATGACAGCCTTTAGGTGCGACCGATGGCGCCACCGGTGGCGAAATGCGGCCAAAGCTGGCAACCCAAAAATTTCATGATGTATTTAATCGGTGGTGCATTCAAACAAATCGGTTTCAAAAATTACTTCGTAAATAGAGTTCCAGTATCCAGAGTATCCTGTTACATTTGTTTTCAAAAAGGCTTTTATGCAACAAATGCTATGTTTGGCTTGTATTCACCAACAAAATCAGTGGCAAAGCGAGCCACCTTTGGTCACCGTTAGCCACCGGTGGCACTGTGTTTACTGGGAAGAAGTACGAGCCGAGTGTAATGTACTGCAAGGCAACGAAAAGCCAGTCTTGCCATCAACCAAATAGGTAAAAAGAAAGTCAACAATGGGTGGAACGAGGCACATTGGGAAGGGAGATCCGAATCTTAGCGCAACGAAATCCGTCGCATATCAAGAAGCCGAAATAATCAATTCATTCAATTGACTTTAGGATATACCGAGGGCTCCAGTGACCCTTGCATAAGTGAGCGGAGCATGATTGCCTTCAGATAGTGTAGAATGGAGTGCAGCACGAAAACTTCGGTAGATTTCCCAAGGAACACAGCATGTGTGAATTCATTTCAACCCCCTAAAAGACGCAAATTATGATTATCAAATCAACACGGTTGCAGACGAATGAAACCAAAGCTAAGTAAACCAAGAAGCAAGTGACGGTGAAACTACGGAAACGGACTGGAACTAATGCCGCATACAAGTCGTGATATAACGCTGACTTGGTTTAACTTTTTGCAAGACGCCAAAAACAGTTCAAAGCCAGAACCACGCAAATACAAAAGGAGAACAGCCTGGAGACCACTATGAAACATCCGTAGATGGGTGATATACGAAAACTTATACAAAAACGACAAGGGAGTGCAAGAGAGTGCAATTAGCCGAAAGTGAGTTTCATGGGAAAATAAAACTGTACGAGGAGAATAGTCACTGTCACTTTGGGGTTTATTAGATTGTCTTTCAGGTTGCAATTTACCTGATGGGTTAATGTTGATCTGACCCCTCATTACCGTGACCAGAAAGCTTCACAATTAACATTGCCCAACAAAAGCCTAAAAACTTGCCAGCTATTATGCAGCTATGCAATTGCAGTGCGATGAGCCTCTTTTCCAGCTTTCCGACTACAGCGAAACCAAAGTTCAAGTAGAAGATCGGACTCTGCACAGGGAGCTCCGTCTCCCAAGCTGATGGAAAACCATGTATCAGAATCATTGCGCCTTGGCGCGAATTCACCGGAGTTGGTTGGCGAATAAAACTTTTGACAGCTGGCCCTCGTCAAGAATGCCTGGATGATGGTAGACTTGTAAAGGCGATGATTACGTGGTATCACCATGGAGAACGGCGGAAGCTTGTCGATGCTTCTCGTGAAACTGCCTTGACTGCATGATTACCGTTATCGCCTTTCAGAATAAAATTTTTTGAATGATTTGAAACATATAGGAGAAAGTTACTGGCGCTGCTCAAAATGGCAAAAATGACGGAAAAACTTGGAATCTTCCCCCATTGTTTACAATGGGATGTGGTGCTTAATGTCCTATTCGATGCATAGAGGTTATGCCGTATGAGGCCGTCTCGTGCGCCCAAATCACGGAGGCTCGATTTATCTACAGAGCTCGAAGGCGCGTCACTTAACCGCCTGCTTACTTAGTTTGAGACGGTGTTGGTGACGCTTTTGAAGGTAAAATGTTCGAGTACACAATGTCAAGTTAACCTGATTCCTTAATCCTCTGTTACATGCTTCATGCATGCTAAAGATCCGCTTGACCTGCGCAGTGCTAAGTGCTGCATCAAGTAGGCCGGCGCTGTGAAGTTTGGTTCATTTGGTGAACTGAACATTGAAAAGTTGATAAGTAAAGACCCGCGTTTCCTGATCAAATTGTCGGCTATGTGGATCAAAGGTGTCAGCGATAATAGCGTCATCTGGGATGGCATAGTTCTTGGATGTTGCATTCACTGCTTGCAGTCCACTATCACCAATAATAAACGATTTAAGAACTAGTGTGACAAAGTGTTTGTCTGACATTTCCAGTTTAGCCATGATCGAGGGTCGAGTTTTGTAGAAGACGGTTAGACTCACGAATTTGCATATAGACCACATCAGCGGATTTATGATGATGTTTCAAAGTATGTGTAATATGAATAATTGTGCAGCCAAACCACTGTTTTGGAATCCTGCTACTGAAACCAGAAAACACGGCTCAAACATCTACTCCAAACTATTGTAACCATTCAAGTTCATGCGTGAATAATCATTTTGCTATTATGAACTAAAACTTTGCCGAAAAACGTCAGACAAAGAAACAGAATGAAGAAGCATGTGATAATAGCTAGGCGAATTTCATAAAAATCTGGAACATGTACACCAGACGTTCAAAAAGACTGGCGCTAAGTGCTAGGTTTGCCAGTGCATGACTTAAATACAAGGATGGAGAATGTGGGTGACTTCATCATTCCATAACAGCTCATCTGGGTTGCAATAAAGCTAAAATATTGTTAACCTGGGCTGCTGAAAGCTGTCTTTGTATCATACTTTCTACAAAAGCTTTCACAGAACAGGGATAAAAGCTGAAAATTGCCATTCTCAGGTTCCTTACTTAAGCCTAGAGTGTGGGCAAAAAACGAAGGTATAATGCAGCTACACAAACGCCACAACAATGAAGAGGGAATAAACTGTAAATTTTCAATGGCCTAGATTGTCCTCCTTCTTTGGCAGCTATTGGTGCTGAAACCAGTGAAAAAGTCTAATGGATATTGGCGACGAGATTGATTTTTGACTGTTTTTGGTCACAGACAATATCAAAGTAAATAAGCATGGGTAGCTGATCGATTGTAGTCGTCATTACAGAAAAGTGATTGAACAGATGAGTCCTGACTCACAGGTGGCACAGCGCTAGGAATGGCTACCCAAATGTTTCTGTTCCAGTTCAAGAAGCACGCAGTTTGGTTGCATAAATAGGTATCGGAAAAATGTACCAGCTGCTGGTACGTTATATAAATCCTACTGGACCTACGTTCCCTTTTGCAACCGAATACAGAAACCCAGACAACATGAACCTGAGGTGGATGCACCTACTAGCTAAGTACGTGAAACCTATCTGTTTGATCGCCACGGAGGGTTTAAGCTTTCCACTTGTCATTTGATCAGCAAACAGCTCGCAGGTCATGTACACCTATAAACAACTCTAACGTTTGAGCAGACAATAGAACAGCAGCAGCCACAAAATTTCTGTGTACTCATTTAAAAGCTCCTGAGCAACGCTATGTGATAACGGACCATAAATTTACAAACCTACCTTAATCAGCTGCCTCAGCAATAGTAGAGAAGCCTCTATAAACAAGTGAGCATGGTATTTTAAATTTTACGCTTGACTGTGTGGTGGAAACATAGCTGATGAATTGTTCCTATTATTTTCGGAACCCCATTTTAGTGTACAATGGTTTATGCAAACCACATGGACCAAGGTGTAGCTAGTCCACACCGTTTAAGCCGCGTGGAAACCATTTCATTGGAATGTTCTACGGTCAACCAGAAAATATGCACTGAAACAGAAAATGAACATCGCGTCTCATTGATTCAAACACCGAGAGAGAAGGGAACTTCATTAAACGTGGAAGACAGAACGTAAAAGCCCGCAGACAAATTACGACTCGTGAGGGACGTGAATCCAAAAGACACTGTCACGGCAAGCGCTGAGATAAACAAAAGTTGCATACACACTTGTCACTGAAAGAAAAACAATAGTCAGCTTCAAGAAGGAGCAGACACAGAAAACAAGTTTATTTTTCCGACTTTGAAGCGTTCCGTCAAATAGAAACGGACACACGACATATCAAATATAATTGATTTTCAGTCTCCGATTTTCTTTTCAGGAGCTTTACGGACGTCTCGCACCAGCCGAAGCATACAGGAACATTTTTGCCGATTAAGTTCAAGTGAACCTCGACGCAAGTAAAATTACGAATAGCTACACCAAACTGCAGGTAAGCACCTTAAATACAGTTTGCCAGTCCCCTCACAAGTGATGGTGACTTTATGGAAACTTCATCATTCAGCCTAGTCTGAAAGCCCTCTAGAGCAGACTTAAAGCTCCATTGATCATGAGTGCCACGGGCTTACAAAAGCACAAAAATTCATTTCATATAGCGTGAATCACAACCAAACACAGCATTGGATGAGTGACACAGCAATGTGTATAGGTTTTCGGTTATACCGGAGGCTATAGACTATGAGCAGTAGGCATGAACCACAATAAATGCTAAAATTTCGTCTTCTTGCGGTGAGATCATCAAAGATCTTACCAGCATTCATCTCTCCTAATTTGTTCCTGAGTAGATCATTCGGGTTCATTTAGATGACCTGTAGTCTTCCCATGTCGTACGCATGAGTGGCTCATGGACAATAGTCGGCCACCTATGGGCACGCAATGGGCAATAAGGGGCACTTTGTGCTAGCACAGTAAGGGTGAGTCATGTAAGGCAAGAGACTGTAAGTAACACTGGTGTGCTGCCGTCAGTAATGATGATGACCACCATAATTCTGCTAATAATGGTGATGACAGTTATGACAATGATGATGACTATGAGGCATAAGTATGGTACGCTTTCCTCTAGGAACGTCTTTAGTAGAAAGTCTTCCCACCTAAGAAACCGTTTTGAGGCCAGTAAATATTTCAAACCCTAGTCACCCTTGAGTGAGAGCATCCTAAGAAATTGAGAAACACCAAGTTTTGACTAATGGGTTCCTTTCTGATAAGCAGAAGCCATAATGAAACTATCCCACTTCAGTGACCTGTTTACCGGGTGTTTATCACTTTAAAGAGCATTTCTTATTTGCACCCGATGAACGAGCACGCCACGTTAGCAAATCCTTTTTATCTGATTTATATATACTGGATATGCATACAGCGTCATTCGTTGGAAAGGTTCACGGGTAGGCTCTCGGTCGAGGTTATTACAGTTGGGGGCAGGGTGAATCACTGCAAAAGCTTTGCTAATATTTCCCAGATTCTCAGAAATACCTCCGAGTCATTACTTATCCTGTCTAACGATGAATTTTTTCCGGGCGTGCTGTAGGTGAAAACTACTCTATTGGCATTTTTCTTACCCCAAAGTTTTAGGTTTCACTTGGTTTTGCATAGGTATGTCCGTATAAAAAATTTCAAACAAGCTGATCTACTTGATCAAAAAGGTTTTAATTACCAGTCCTACTTTGAGAACAGAAAACATCTTTTTAACGTGTTTCAACCCGACTGTTAACCGATGAAAAATTAACTCCTGCCAAAAAACCTAGCAGCCGTTTACGGTTGTCTTATTCTTGCTGAGAAGGATCAGTAGTGTACATACCACGGATCTTTGGGGTAGTCAGAACTGTCAAACTCCTACGTAAATTATGTGGATCGTACCATTTTGTCAAAAGTGACTAACCAATATGATGAGTTCGCCATCGAACAAGACCTTGCACCAATCTTCTTGCGATCACGTCATTTACATCAAGTGGCTACGTGTTGACTAGCCCCTCAAGTAATAGTTTCTCAGACTGTCGTTGGCTTGTTCGTTGAGCTGGGCAATTTGGTTGCAAACGTTTCATCACCAATCGAGGTGACATCATCAGTGCGTAGTTGTGCGTAGCGGTGGGTTAGTGGTTGTGCCAACCACTAACCCACAACCACTAACCCACCGCCACGCACAACTACGCACTGATGATGTCACCTCGATTGGTGATGAAACGTTTGCAACCGAATTGTCCAGCTCAGCGAACAAGCCAACGACCATCTACGCCACCTGAGCTACCGACATTCTCCTCTATAGTTTCTCAGACTGAAGGACCGCAAAATACGTGGGGTGTTTTCTGAGAAGACTTCTTAAAGTTCGGCGTCAGCATCGCTGTTGATCGGGCGCGAGTGAGTAAACAGTATAGACCTCTACTATATAGCCAGGTGATCATGTGTTCAAATCACCCTAGAGGCCCTTGAGACACGCAGTACTGAAGATTCGCAAAAAGAACTTCTGGACTAGACTTGCATCACTTGCGGCATAAGGGAAATAAACATATCTTTTTAACGTCATTACCGGGAGGCCCACAGTTTTGGTCATATTTTTGGTGTTACCCCTTTCGCGGTGTTTCATGAACTATGCTTTTATGAACTCGCTCATGGCCCGAATGAGAATGAAATGTCCGAACAAACTGGAGCAATTTCTTCATTAATTCTGTATAAGTAGAGCACTACACACATTTCTTAGAGTATCCTGGCAAACTATTGAAACCAGTTGATAGATATTTGGAGAAAAATATGGGACCGACTTTAAGCAGAGTTGAGCCATTGATAAGTGGGAACTTGCCTACTGAAAACGGTCGTCTGAGGTAAATCAAAACAAAATCTCTTAAAACTGGAGTTCTAGAGTAAATCGAAGCTTGCAAAGTACAATTCTAAGGAACTTCACGTGGTTTAGAAGTGGGATGGTTAGAGTCAGTCTAATTGTGAAGAGCATAATTACACTACGAAAGACAGTCATGAAACTCAGTTATGGAATTGAAAACTACTCAAAGAGTTTTCAGTAACCGTACGAGTGATGTTCCTTATATCTAGATATCTCGGATGCCATACCAGCCAGAATGTCAGGCGGCCTTTAAACAGCACATTTCGTTGGCAAATTCCAAAGACAAGGGATTCAGTTTAGATTCAACCAAGTCTCCCGTGGAAAACAAATAATGTACAACTGGTAGTATTTGAAGAAATGTTCTTGTTGCCTTTGGAGCCAACTCGATATACACACGTGTCCCTAAAAAGGACTCTTGCGGACCGGCAAGGCCATTTTGCCTGGCTCAATTGTTCACAGGTGAAGGCTTAAACATCTGCCTGAATTTTGGTCCCATTGCTTCCGATTCATTAAATAATGACATTTAACGAAGGGATCTTCAACAATTCTGTTTTTTTTAAATGTGTGTAAGACAAGGGATTCAGTTTAGATTCAACCAAGTCTCCCGTGGAAAACAAATAATGTACAACTGGTAGTATTTGAAGAAATGTTCTTGTTGCCTTTGGAGCCAACTCGATATACACACGTGTCCCTAAAAAGGACTCTTGCGGACCGGCAAGGCCATTTTGCCTGGCTCAATTGTTCACAGGTGAAGGCTTAAACATCTGCCTGAATTTTGGTCCCATTGCTTCCGATTCATTAAATAATGACATTTAACGAAGGGATCTTCAACAATTCTGTTTTTTTTTCAAATGTGTGTTGACTGCTTAGAGTACAGAGCTTCAGCCGGAGCAGATTGTAGACCGGTATTGTGGCATTGTTGTGGCTTTGCTCAGACGTTAAGTTATTTATATCATACTAGAAAAGGTCTGTGAGTTCCCTCAACGTCTCGGCACCTCGAGCTTCCAAGTTAAGTTCAGCACGGGGCTGGAGTTCTTGTTACTCCGTATGACAAAGGACGGGTACTAAATTGTCACAAAGTGTTAAACGCAGGTACAGTCCTAAACTGCCAGCTGGTCTATTATATGACATTGCACGTAAGCAGCGTTTCACCGATCTTTGGTCGAGTCAGAGCGCTACACAAGGAAGGAGTCAAGGGGACATGGTAACAATTCGAAATTTACTTCGAAAAACTATCAGACTGATAACTACAATGCGTATTGCCTGCAGTGTATAGGGGAACCTAAAACCAGTGGATTAGGTAGTGGGCACCCCGTACAAAAAAGGCGATAACTGAAGTTATTGAAAAGGTACTAAATACGTCCCACATTGGTGCAGAATTTCAGGGAAAAATTGCTTTGTAAGCAATATGCGTGCAGCTGAAAGATCACCCCTCTCCAATTGCTAGAATAAAGGATAAATATGACGAATGAACAACAGTCTGTATAAAACAAACAACCATGGAATTGAGAACCGGAAATAGTGGAAGAATAGCGAAGAATAAATGGCACAATACTAAATGTGGGTGAATACGTGAAGCTACTGAAAGAACTGGCGGTGAATGAGCAGTTACTAGACAATGACTTTGGATTAGATTTGGGATATTGGAAAGGTGAGAACAAAGCCTTACAACACAGAGACTGGTAGCCCAGATTTTAGCATTCTTCAAGCATCTCGATGGGACTTGAGTGGAGTATGCAGAACTAGCAAGCTTGTGCGGGCAGTCTTAGATAGGCAGAGTTTAGAACAATAGATACGAGCAGTCGTCAAAAGAAATCGAGAGCACGAAGCAGAAGCCATCAGAAGCCACGTCTTTTGTTACACTTTCTAGCGCCACATATCACAATTTGCAAACGATACCTGAAAGCAATCATCAGTCTGTGTGTTCCAAACACGATCCCAAAAGTGAACTTACGCCGATGTCATCTTTTTCCAAAACTCATCGATCGCAAGACATAGTCAGCCATGACTTTATTTACATTCAGAACTGATTTAGTCTGCCGGTTGAACAAAATTTCTTTGTTTCCTTTTACAATTTAAACTCTGATCATCCGATTAAATTAATCTCTTGACGTAAAAAAGCTTTTGTCTATCAAAAATCCACCGAAGGTTAACCTGATCTTTCTGAAAATATGGTGTCTTCGTTTTTCGCAAGGCTTCCCCACTTGACTGAAAAGCAGTTGCGTGTTGCACATCAACTCACACACAGAAGAGCTGAGCACACCATCATGTGTTTTGAGCATAAGAAATCTGAGCATACCTGAACAAATCACACCTACTCAACCCTCTGGAACTCACGCTTAGTCACTTCCAACGGTTCATCGTCTAGTTTCAAGAAAAGCTTGTCTGGCAGCTTTCAACGCTTGACAGAAGACGAGAACTATCTAGTCAACTTTGGTGTAAGCTGTCTCTCCGGCTTGATGGAAAGTAGCAAGATGATAGAATGCGTGCTTGAGCCACAGGTTGCCAAGCAGGCTAGCCTCTTACTGTGCTCTCATTTTTCGAATGTTCTAACGATGCCGCTGTTCCAGTTTTCTCTCCTCTTCAGTGTGCGAAAAAAGTTAACAAAGAAGGCGACGACCGACGCAACTTGACATGAGTCTTCCGGTCGTGTTCAAAGCCTGTTTTACGTCTGATTTCTGGTGAATCCATTCAGTGGTAAAATGAGCAGTGTGGCACTCGGGCTGACCTTAAATTTGTGTGTCAGATGACACGGTGCGTCTGTGTCCAAGCGGTACATAATCGGTGCGGTTCACTTATGCTTTCTTTATCAATACTTTTTTAAATTTATCTTTACACCGAAGTTTTGGGCTCATCTGTAATAAGGTTTCTTCTTCAATATCCATACTGGACCTCACAGGTGTCAGCTCACATTTTCGAATGAATACCATACACCGTTTAATTCAGGACCCTCTCGCTTATGGGGAGGGTCTTCAACACAGCCATATAGTTATGAGTGCCAATGACAACTCCTATTCCCCATCCCAGCTACCCCCCATAATACGGCAGATATGCTTGATATTTCCAATAAGCGGGTAGTTCTTGTGTGTTTGAGCAGACAACGGAGCTTCAGAGATGCAAGCGAACCATGCGCCCGATGAACCCACTAATAAAAGGGGGAGATTGAAAATCCAAAGAACAGACCCAATTTTACCGAAAAAATACAAATAGCTCAACCAGCTTATTTGGGACTCGGATTCACGTTTGTTTTCTCATCTACACGTTCTTCAGTGGATTTACATAACCTATTGCTTAATTGGATAATCCCTGGCAGAAATTTGAAGGGAGAAAAACAAGCCCACCCATAAACACTAAAAAATGAAAACAAACAAACAAACAAACAAAAACATTGCAGGCGACCAACTTTTTATTTGCTTTTGCTGTTTTTTACAGCTCGAGGGGTCTGAAAATCCTATGGAGAAGAGTTCAAATCATGCACGACTGGATTGTTTATTCGTACTTCCCGTTTGAAAATGCAAACTGTTTCCAATATTCCGAGTGTGAAAAAGTCATACAAAGTTGTGAGAGACTTTTGGGTTGAAATCTCTCGCGCACAAACCTCCTCCCAAGTTCAGGTGCGGCGGCCGGGTAATACATATTTTCCATGGCGCCGTGAATCGACACCAGTAAAACAGATGAACCAGTTCAGCCCCGTGTTGAGCTTGCCCGTTGACCGACAGCCTTTTCACGTTAGTGCGGAGAACTTTCAAATATGGTTTGATGATACAAACTGCAATGGAGACGGAGGAACTAAACTTGATGAAGATACTACTATCGCACACGCAGTACAAATCAGCGTAGAGTAAGTTTTTGTGAATTGAATACTTGAGACACCTTGTTTGACACCTCATTGTTACCGATGAGTTAAGCAGACGATATGAAGTTGAAATTTTGGTTTAACTGTGGTTTGTTGATAATCTGAGTTTGGTTAAGCCAGGACAGTAAGAATCGATGATGTACGATGAGTTGCACTCAGCATTGTTGGCTCAAGCAACGACATACGGAAAACAATGTGAATCGTGACGACATTCCATAAACTATCTTTAGATCGGAGATGAAATGTCCATCGGCTACCCGAACAGTGAAGTTTCACATGCCCATCAGAATTTAACGTTTGAACTTCTTTCGCATCCTATGAGTGAAGATTATATTCCCTTCAGTGATATCCTGCTTCTCGGTTTACGAGATAGCAAACTTACGGGTGAAAACAATGTTAAAAGGTTAGTAGGGCACTATGTTAATGATCGGTCACACCGTTGGACCCACCGGGTAAATCTCATTCATAGAGATGGGCGGAACAAACGGTAAGTGAAGTTACCAGAACAAAGAATTTGTAATTCGGTGTTCCATTAAGCGCATACAGTGTAAACTGGTACGAGAAGACGTCAGAGAATTTCATACTGCTATTAGGAATTGGAGAGAACAGTGCTTGGACAAGCTGCTCTTTCTGCAGTCGAGTTTTCTGTTAACGTCGTTATTGCTGTTCGCCGAAATTTCATCCTGAAAGTAAGGGCTATCACTTGTGAAAAGCAGTGCTACACTCTAACCCTACCTACGAGTCATATGTAGTTCTTAGGATAAATAAAAAATCCTACTAACCGGATGAGACTCCCAACTGGGAAGTCACCAATCAAGAAGCCAGTTAGTACTGGATTAGGTTAAGTGAGCTTTTCCTGGAGGACGGTGGTATGTAGATCTTAGCGACTCTCATTAATGGAAAGCCGTCAGTTGCCAAGTGGTACGCGGCTGAGGCAGCCGCCAATCGGAAGATCGCGGCTTCGAATCTCCCTAGGAGTTCTTATGATGCACACTGCTGATACTCACCAGCAAAGATGAAACGGCTGTGCTTGTCGACCTTTCAGCCTAGACTAACCTCACATGAGGAAGGAGTTTTCATCTGGAATCCATGAAACATTTTGTTATCTGCAAACTGTAGTCATATGCTGTTAGTTGAGATCACTGATGGGTGAACGGTGACACTACTTAATTCAAGATGGGCCAAGATAACTCAGTGGTTAAGGCGCAGACTTACTGACCAAAAAGTGCATGGTTCGAACCCAACACAAGCATCCCAACTGTATAGTATAACCTTAGGTAACCTGGCAGTAGTCCATCCGTCGTTCTTCCTTCGGGTGGCGTGCAACCTAGGCAGCAAAAGGCTGTTAAAGCAGATGGCTATTGAGGCAGTCGAACATGGGAGTTTGTAGTTTAGGCACTTTTTCACTCATTAGATAATACACACTACTGAAAACTCACCACAGTGTGAGTGGTGTGATCAGTCTAGTCACTGTATGGTGATATCTTGAATATCGTACCGAGTGAGATATACGGTGTCCCTTGTACAGTACACTCAGCCAAGGAACAACACGATCGAGTCATTTAATTGCGTATCCGTTGGGTTCAACTTGAAAAGCAAAATATTGTTTAACTTAGTTTATTTCTCAGGTTCTCTGTTTATTGCACTCCGTTTCTGATATACATTTATCTTGCAACTCGTATTACAAATAGGATATTGCTCGAGGTCAAAATGACCCCACATATGACCCTCCTTATAAGGTTGCTGAAAACTCTTCGACGGTCCACGATCACTTCCGCCATTTTTGGGGCTGATCCTGTATTTGCATACCAAGAGAGAGGAAGATTATATATATATATATATACATATATATAGTGAAATCTCGAATATCGTACCAAATGAAATATGAGGCGGCCTGGTGCAGCACATTCAGTTTTTTCAAGAACATCATTACCGAGAGATTCAGACGGGTTCCTGGTGAGTATCCCGTCAAAACCGAATTGATATGCATCTGCAATTCGGGCGAAACAAAGAATTTGCAGATTGGACGATGAGGATTTCAAACATAGTTAAGCTAACCTGAAGTGTAGGTGGCTTGTTAGTTTTGTAGTCTGAGTTCTCAGATTAACCGAGGTGCTCATAGGAAGAACACCCATCCATAAACCGTCTGAAAGTCTGAAAGCAAATCTGTTCAAGAAGAGCCAATGGTCATTCAAGATAGGAACATAATTTTGGAGTGGAGTTTCGTAAACTTATGGAACGTATCTCCCCAGTCATCTTAACGCGTTGGGACGGTTCTCTGAACCAACACGCATGAAAATGCCCACGAACAATACAATCAACCAGAGTGCAAATCCACGACGTTCAGATAGGAGTTCAGGGGATCTAATGAACAGAATAAAGCATTTTCCTTCCTGTCTGGATATGTGAACAGCGCTGGGAAATGTTATTGTCAGCAACGAAAAGGGGACTTAAATGTTTGGTTCGGGTATCGTGACACCCATCCTTCACAATTCTAAGCAACATGCAGACACATTTCGATATTCTCGATTCACTAAACAGGTAGGTAGACCAGTTTTGAAGTTGGGTATGACCATCTTGAAGGGGATCCCTGATTGGACAACCAAAGACAGAATTACAGGCATACTATGAACCGATGCGAGGCCTGGTTACGAAAAGTCTCCTTACATACAAAGGAAAACATTTTCAGATAAAACTATGCCCCAAAATAACTCGAATAGTAGCAGGTTTACTGGGACTGAGTGCCATAAATTGCCTTTAGTTCATGAAGACATCACGGTGAGCTGGGACTCCATCGACACAGCCATTAGGAATATGTAGCAGTAGAATTCTATGACCAAGGCCTCCAAAAGCTTCGGTAAATGTCGAAAACAGGAACCTGCTGATTGTGGGAACAATGGAACATATATACCAAAAACTGCGACAGCAAGCCGGATCGTTTTTAACTATTCAAATTACAGTTCGTCTAGTGTGCGTTCACGCTGGTGGTTGATTTCCCTCGCGTGATTTATCCAGAACTGCTGAAGAGAACAAGGCTACGGAAATGTCCAGTTTGTAAATTCATAACACATCTCGCAAAATTGATGTAGTGGGGAATTTTCCCCAACAATCGGGTATTTTTCGTAAGGACAGATGAAAGTCAGTGAACTTGGACTCCCATGTTCACATTAATTCAGTAAGGTGAGCCGCATTGAATCGGGACTGGATACCACATTGGGGATCATTCTTTGGAATAGACTGCCTCGTCACTTGAAGGCGTGCTGTGCCTCCAATTGATTGGAAGAATCCACGATTAGGCTCACAAAGTACAGGGTTACCCACCGACTGACTACCACATATTTCTTCGAATTTATCTCGGATCTCCTGTCAACTTCGGTTCTAAAGTATCATCTTGACATACTGGTAATCGAGTTTGTTGAAATCACTTGGGACGAGATAATCGTTTCTTCACGCCAATGAGTTTTGTGTACTTTGGCCTCTGCTTCTTTAGAGTTGTCTTAGCTAGCGCCTATCAGATCAGACGTAGTAATTTGGTTCGTATCAAAACAAAACTTGAGATGGTCGGTTAGATGATTACGATTGGAAGCATAACCAAGGAACGGGAAGTGACAGTACCTTTTATGCAGACAAACAGTGATTTCCGTCGACGGCGCCTAACGACCAAACTGAGGACTTGATGAGGACCGAACTAGCTGTCAGCGGTATTTTATGCACTGGGCATTCGCCGTTGCCAAATTAAGCCACGGCTTTAGGTGATTTCACTCTCTCAGGCTGAGTTGGTCAGGTCCAGCATGCCTGGAGCAGAAATGCTGCCTCGGTCATTTGGTTTGCCGAAGCCCTGAAGTTGATTTGGCCACTTTTTCGTGGTGTTAGTTAAGAGGAAGTGCAGTCTCATCCTCTTTAGTTCAAAAACTGACTTGTTCTTTTACAGTACAGCCGCTGATTACTTGGTAGCGGATTTACATGCCCGGCGAATGGTTGCTCTCGAATTGGCACATATGGCTGCAAAACTGTGTATCCCTGGATCTTAAGAGGAGTGTCAGGATACGGTAACGGACAGCTTCGAGATGTGGCCTCTGACAGCAGTTGTCTTAGAACGACAGCTCTTATAGGCATACGTTGGCCAATGTGCAACAAGACGATTAGAATACGAGTGTTCGGTTTTTCCACGAGGAGTTCAACCAAAAAGCGTGTCCAGTGCTGAATACTGTGATTGTTTGGTGATGTGTTCCAAATGCCGGATCATCCGTTACCGAAAAGGACGCTGTTTTCCATGCGCATTCCATAATGGCGGAACCAGAGTGATGATCAACCTTTGACCAGGAAGAGGGGTTTGAAAGAGAGTACGAAAAGTCTGGATGCTGTCTGGGTGCGACTCACCTTCCAGCACGGAGGCGGCGTGGTCTCCACTGAGCCTGGTTGGAAACGCTTCAAGATGTGTCTGCTAATCGACGTCAATGGCGTTCTTGTTGTCAGTTTCTATCCAGATGGCCCCAAAATGAGTGTCCAGAAGTGTAGCTCTCTTGGGATTATTATAGTAGGTTATCAAATAGCCTCTTCTCATTTCACTTTTATCCTTTCATTCACAATGAGGCTTTCCAATAAAGTATGGTCGTCAGGCAGTAAAGCATTGGTGTTGGACAATTATGTTATGCTGTCTATGATGAAGGTGATATTGGATTAGGATCTTTTTGCAAACTGAAAGGTTTACAGTGAGATCTTGTACTGCGAGAGTACAAAATGCATGAGATCAACTGTTATTAATATCATCAGTTAATTCAGTAGTATTTTCCAAACTTCATTAGGCGCCACTCTGTGGTAAACTGTCTTCAAAATCGAGCTGGCACCAATTAAAAGACCCCATGTGATTCCTCGAGGTGAATGTATCGGGAAATAAGCATGAAATGAAATGGCATCGACTTCTTTCAGGAATACTTCATTAATTAACAGAATCTGACTGCCTGCGCAACTAGATTGCTGCAGCTCCATAAATTGCGCACGAATTGGAAATCATGCTGTCATCATCTAAAAAGCTAACCATGGCTTGTATCAAGCATGCGTTATTTTCAGCTAAAATTGTTCTATCTTCACTGACTTTGGAAGTTTTTCAGTGGACCATGTGCCTGCTTTGTAGGGGATAATTAGGTGGAGTTCTCACTTCACGGGCAAATAATTCAGTAATTTAGGGTAAGCGGTATCGCCTAGGTCCCCTAGTTACCACAGTCTTCGCTAACTTAATTCACACAGGTCAGTCACCCGAAAGGTCCCAAACAGAAACTTTTTGGTCGATCATTTTTCCGTGGCTATTTTCAGTGTGTCGTCGCTCACTAACAAATTCATCTCTCGTCTGTTGGATAGAGCATGACTCACGATTCATAAATATTAAAGTATTTCTTGGTAATTTTCCACACAGTCCAACCGCGATATATATATATATATATAATAGGCTTAAATAACTACTGAATGGATTGCCAATCGAAGCCCAATATACCAGCATGAAAGCTGATGGTCTTATTACCGTCGTCAGCGGAGTGGCTCAAAATTTCAGCACCTTGCAAAATTCCTTTTTTTCCCCATCCCTGCCGAAAACTATTGGAATATCT
>NW_008751696.1:1733703-1760143 GCF_000715545.1 Opisthorchis viverrini | reverse complement strand
GATATATATATATATATATATATATATATATATATAATAGGCTTAAATAACTACTGAATGGATTGCCAATCGAAGCCCAATATACCAGCATGAAAGCTGATGGTCTTATTACCGTCGTCAGCGGAGTGGCTCAAAATTTCAGCACCTTGCAAAATTCCTTTTTTTCCCCATCCCTGCCGAAAACTATTGGAATATCTTGAAAACTGGACCAAGCAGACACGTAATACCTGCTTTACTATCAAAATATCGGCCACTGATGAGATCCAATCTGATCCTTTTGAAAAGTCTCACAGCGTACTTGCAAAAGTTTCTTTTCGACTGAAGAAAACGTTGTTCGTACATGAATCCGCTACTTGTCCGAAATCTTAGTGGGCACTCTAACTTGAAAAATATAATATTGGGTCTTTCTTCGCTTGGTAGTTTCATCAGTTTCCTTGGGATTCATTATCATCATCGTCATCATCATCATCATCATCAGCAGCAGCATGATCATCATCATAATCAGTGTTGACATCAATATCAGATGAGAACACTGGTGCCTCAATTCCATGCAATAAAATCTTAGAATGGAAGGAAGACAGAATCCAGAGAGGGAAATGGGACCTAGCTTATTACAAAAGTCCGAGGTGCCTAGATCTCTTGTACACAGTCAGACAATCTAGATAGAAACTGACAATATGGAGGGCACTGATACCGGCAGGCTGTCCAGTGTCTACAGGCGGGCACAGAAAGAGTCACGTGGACCCACTCTTGGAAAGCAAAAGGTACCAACCGTACTCAAACTTTGCATTCCAGTTTTCCCGACACTTTGGTCTTAACCAGATTTCCAGATCTGCCTGTAAGCTGCTGTTGTTCGAAGAGTCATCTAGGGGAACTGTGCTCGTAGCATATGTGCTAGCAGCCACTTTTCTGAGTGGCTAATCTGAAGTCATACGTCTACTGGTTATCTGCTTCGGAAAACCGACCGCAAACATTCCTGCTGCAGGTATTCCTACGGTTATTACGTCCCACTTTAATGTTTCAAAGACTTTGTTCCTGGTGTATTGTTTGTCAATAACACGTAACCGGAATCTATGAGTGGACCATGACATCCACTCTTCTGTGTGAAAATTCGCTTGTTCGGTGGTTCCATCTAGAAGACCTGGGCCTCCCGTAGCCCTTCGGATATTTGTGCACCCTTTCCCTTTGGAGGAGAGCACGTGGTTTCAGAAGGGCTTAGTAAACGATCGGTGAGTTTAATAAACCCTTCTGAAACCATGGTTTATGAATCGGTTTCAAACATTCTTCAGCTGCCTGAAAAAAACATATGGTATTCGATTAGCATCGTTTGTGGTGTACTGACGACTTTCAGTGACCGTTAATTTTGAGGTTACCCAGATCCCAAAAAGTGTTTGGGAGCTGGTAACCGACATTCAAATTTTGTTGAATGCATGTCAGCGTACTCATTTGCGGGGTTGAATGACTCAATATAGATTTACATGAAATCACGTTTACATACAATTTGGGTAGGTTTTTGAGAAAAAGCCTGCTCGATCGATTCACCGTCGACCAATCACATTGTTCCCATCGTGTGTTGGCATTAGGCCACAAGATTATACGAGTTACTCGCGTGTGTATGTAAGCAGACATATAACCCGACTGCCAATCAATCGCCGGTGCACCGTTTGCGCAACCTTATCGTGCACAATGCAACCGGATTCCCGCGTGAGTATTCAGTCATGCGTGAACGTGAATGTGGTAGGCTAGCGCCAGGTCCCTCCCCTGTCCGCCCTTTTCTTTTGTCTATTCTAAAACTCTGAGGAATAATTAACATTTGCGGCCTTGAGACAGAAGTGCGCTGATGTCAATAATGAGGAAACCTTGTTATATCACCTCGAAAATCACGTGCTCTGAAACCCTATAGGTTGTTTACAGAGTCGAAGGTTTATTTATCTGGTACTGTTTAGTTTCATTTCACTCTTTCGTACACGAACGAGGTTCGCCCTATGCTTTATTTTGTTTGTCAACGGGACAACAAGTGAACAACGCCCAGAGTTCATCGCTTTATGTTCTTACTAGATGCTTGAGGGTGTCTACCTTTGCTCATGATTTATCTGAAGGTAAAATTGAATTAGTCCGTTCGCGACACTTTATCATTAACTGTCACGAAAAATAAGATATATTGGATCTATCTATTCTCGGGCAAATCTGCCGGGAGAAGCCTGCTGCGATGAAATTTTTGCGGAGAGGAATGTTCTCGATTGAAGAAGAGTGGGACTCTTGAGATGGGTGACTCTCAATAGTAGCCGATAGTTAGGCACACACAAAGGGAAGATATCTCCGCCGTTTCTTTTACATTTTCCCAATAAATCAGCGTGCACTTGTTCACTTTGCATGGTTTAGTCGATAGTTTAACCTGTCGAGTGGTCGAAATACGCAGTGAATGATTTGAGGTAAATTAAAGTAAACTTCTACCTTCATAAAGGAAACTACTCACAAGGGTGCTGAAAACCTTCCGACCCTGTGAGTAGTTTCCTTCATGAAAATATACTGTGATATCTCGAATATCGTACCAAGTGAAACATGAGGCGGCCTGTGTGCAGCACATTCAGTTGTAGAACACCATGAACGAGAGATTCAGTTGAGTCTCTTGTGAAAACCAAATTGATTTGCAACTGAGTGTATTTCTCGAAAATACATTTATACCTCTTTGTATAGCTCTTAGTAGCATACGGCTAGTTATTAAGGGATCCAATAAGCCATGCGACCGCAGGTCTTGGTTACATTCACTTTGGTCAAAGTGAGAAATCTATCCATACCCTGACATAATTCGTGCGAACGATCCGCAGACATGGTAGACTATTGCGGAAGAATCGGAGGTGATTCACACCAGTCATCCCTTTTTGGAGCAACTTTTGACATCCTTCAAGGGAAGCAACTGCCATATCCAGTATCCGTAGCAAATAATTACTACGGAACTGCCGTTTTTTCGTTTTCCCGCGCAGACGTAGTCTACGCTTCTACCTACACAACATTACTGAGTTGAATGTCTGCTTGCCGGATTCACTTCACCAGCAGTATTGATATCAAAGGCATCCACTGCCCCTCCTTTCTTGTGTTCCTGCTTGGTGTATCTCTCAGTCGCAGACACGTTAGATTTCTAATTTCATGGAACAGTATTTGTTGAGCTTCTTGTTTCTAGGTGTGAATAGCCTTTCTAGCTGTAGTCAGACTTGTGTGTGATCTTCACCAGGTTGTGATTCCGATTCATTTAGCAGTATAATGCAACTTAGTTCGATTTCGTTAAACCGTAAAAATGCTCCTTTTGAAGTTGAAAAATTTAAACGAACCGAGGCATTTCGGTCTAGAATAACCAGCCAATGTATAGCTTGGTAAAGCAACCCCCAGAGTATTCGCACATCACTACAAACCACCTGATTTGCCTAAGCTTTTGTCATTGAGGGGGAAATCATGCGAAGAGTAGTATGAGAGTAGAGAGTAGTATGCGCTCACTTAGGAAAACTTCTCATAACTAAGCAGACCAATCCTCCCCTATCACGTGACTTGGAAGCTACAGATGATGTACGTTTTTGTTCTGCATTTCCTCTTGATAAGGTCCACTGCCATGGATAATCAATGTTTGTGCCCTGGCTTCATCATAAACCAAAAGGTATTTAAAAAACTACTGTTCTGAGGGTAGAGTGCATACAAGGATTAGCACAATTATGAAGACCGGTATGTTTGTCATTCTCTCTGAGAAACAGTCCGCAATAGTTCACATATACTCATCATCACAATTATTCTACGCGACTGTGTGCTATAAAGAAATCAAACCATGTGCCAGTCCGGCCACACGGATTGCATCTCACATGGTCTGTCACGTGAGATTGCTGTGTTTTCCAGGCCCATCAGATGGTTGCATGTGTGCGCGGATGTGGAATGCGCGGTTTCAATGACGTGTGGAATTTAAATGAGCGACCAGCTAATAAATGGTCTTTCGCTTGGAAAGGTCTAATTCTGGAAGACAAGCTGTTTGTGGGAGAGAGTGCAGATACAACGGCTATCAGCCGTTCTACGAGCCCTACAAGAAATAACCCCTGGATACAGATATTCAGTTAAAGATAGTGTGGGCAAGAGCAAAGTGGTTGGGTGCTCAAGAAAACTGTCCATTCCAACTCAACACTCACTTGGAATTGTTCATACCAGTTGTGCCAGGGATTTGCATCACTAGGATTATCAAATCCATCTGGCACTTTTTAGGTCTAGGTTTCACAACCGTCCTCTTATAAGCTACTGTTGAATGAACCGATGAAAATATCTGTGTGTTTGAGTCCTTGCCGTTTTGGTCCAGCCGATCCAGCTATTTATTTTGCGGTTCAGTTCACAGACGTACACAACCCATGACCTTTGGTATTGTCTCCAAACGCATTCGGTTCCATTCGTGAAGTCAACAGTCAACAGTTGGTGGCCTGAAGTCAGTTTTCATCAGGATTCTTCGATCAGTAGAGCAAGTAGTTTTAGAGTACGCGCCACACGCTGTTTGGTTCTAAAAGACGGCACACCTTTGTTAGGTTGACCTTCAGTCTTCTGAATGACTACCAATCAAGCATGTTGTTGGTAATAAGCATAAAATCGGGTGCACTTTTAGGTAAGGCCTTCTCCCTATTGGTTCTGCCCCCGGCTGTCCACTCAGATCTTATACATTTACTTTAGGCTTTGCATTCCTTGAGGTGGTATCGCACTGTTACCGCGCCGTGGAGAAATAAATCAAAAGTATAAAGATTTCCACCAGGCTTTCAGTGATTAAATTGAAGCGAAGAAATGAAATCGTCGTGCACTGACGATTTATTGAGCATATCGAGACTGTCAGTTCTAATTTCCAAACTCGTTGAAAGAGATGAAGGACACTTTTTACATTGCTAACAGCTATACGGACACAAGCCCGAGAAAAATAGCACCGCGTAGTATGTTATTTGACTTGACGGCTGGAGGTTTCCAGGCTGTCATTTCCTTGTTTGGTTTTAAAATTAGCCTTTTCTCTGTGCACTCCCCGGACCAGCCTCACCGTTTTGTACTTGAGATGCGCGTAGGGTGGTTCATAAGCTGCTTGTAATTGGGCATGAGATTTTGTTTTCAAAAGCGAACGGAAATGATGCACTGGAACTCCACATTTGTGTATAGAACTTTCATGTGCTGAACTAAAATTCGCGGTGAACTTCCTAGTCAACCCTCTGTTGGCACAAAGTTAATCCTGGAGTGTCAAAGCCAGCACCTTCACCCCCTACATGAGTTAGCAAGTCCGTATAAATGCAAAAATGCATAGAAAAAATGCAACCGGCTATAAAGAGAATCTATGTGATCCCATGACCGCGCTTATAGTCATTTATTCAAATCCATGAAAACGTCAGAAGCGTCACATCCTTCAATTGGAGCAAAGTATTGATTCGTGGCTGTTTTGCAACCTGAGGGAAGCAGCACACCGAGAACTGCCCAATTTTCTAAGTCTATACAAGGTGACTTAGTCTGGGCAAAGGATTTTCCGTTCTGGCGATGGCTTCTAGTCCCAGCTCTTGATGCCGGTTCTTAGTCCTTACCGGTATCAAAAGAGGGAACAAATTCTCTCGTGCGTGAATGGATCCTTTTCCATTTTTTAGCCCTTTTCCGTAGGTTTGCGTGTGTCACATCTGAATGCATACTTTGAAACACGTATTTCCATTTCACACTTGTGATGGGCCACCATTACTCTTGGTATCTCCATTATGGGTCTATAGCTCAGCGGGCGGATGATACGTGGGTACTTGGAACCATGAGCAAGTACCCTGCTAAAAGTCAACCTTCTGCAGCCACTATTTTCGTTCACTCTATCGAAATGGCTGAGCTACTTACCTAACTTGTCTGAAGCGATTGCATCAATCATCTGTAGAAGAGCTCTCATACAGACCGCCGATCATTGCTATGCACATTGAAGTAATCTGTATGCTTTAACGAAGGAGATGGATATATTTATCTGACGTTTTACCTTAATTAAGTAATGCAACGAAGCCTTTTGTGAGGCCGTTTGTGGTTACGCTAGACTATTTGATACCTTAGATTACGGGGCCTGAAAACTCATTGTACCATTTCAACCAGACTCGATTCAGTTATTCCATCCTACCCAAAGGGACCGTTCTCTAAGGTAAGCCAGTTAGACTTTTTCATTTGAGGTCATATCGTGGCAATCAAGTGCGGAAACTAGATTTATCGATTTCATGAGGAGTCCTCCGAACTGAGCTGGGACCTGAAGCTGGCTGACTCAGCGACATTACGGTACCAGACGTGAAAATATGATGACTTGACAAAAACCAATTGAAGCACACATGCCATCTCTTGCTTGGCCTTCTGACTCACCGTTCATCTAGTTCCCCATCCAGGTTGCCCATTGTGGTGCCTGAGGCCAGTAGTAGCGGACACACGCCGACGTGCGTACCCCTCATGAGATTTTATCTATCGAACTACTTCTGGGCTTTGTTAGTAGCGAGAAAAATTATACTTCCCCAATGAGCCCTGAGAGTTAAGTTGCGTCCCCCTCGTGCTTGGTCAGAACTGTCAAAGTGGGCATCTCGTGAACGTTAACTCTTGAAGCACCGAAGTCTCACAAGCTACACTTGAGCCACGGATAGTTTTTTTTGATCGGCCGGTCGATTTCTCCCTGAATAATATTCGTCAGAATATTCGATGATGCATCACTAGCGATTTGTCATGGCAAACTAAATCGAAACATACTTCCGCATGGTTGGTGATTAGGGAGCCAAACTGTGCGGACCGACTTGGCTAATAACGCTAATTCCAAAATTTTCACAGTGTTTGGTTCTTCCGTTTACATGGATACATCAGGTCGTCAGCATGTGATCCTGCAACTGTTCTACTTAGGTTAGTGTTCAGTGAAATTTAAGAACACACAAATCATCGGAGTTTTGTTCGATATTCCGATTCTCATTGAGCATCACAGTCAGTATAATAAAACAAAGGGCAGGTTGGATTTACCATGATGTTTCTGTCAGCTCAGGGATACAGTTTCCGCCACGTTGCAGGCACACAAACGCTGTAGCGTATGGACCTGATTGCATCTGGTTAAATGTAGGAAGCTAGGTGTTGTTTATTGATCAGCTGGCTGTTGGCTATTTCTCAGAGCTTATAAGTCAGCCGCAATTTTTACCTGACGAGTTATAAGTACGGGAGCTTGAGGAAATTGCGGGCCAGATAATTGGGTTTTGTGTTTCGTGGGGCACAGTTGTTGTCCATTATTCGTTCGATGGGTTGACGTCAAGTCTGTGAATAAGTTTATTGATAGAACCGGGTGGGTTATCAATGATTTCCACCAGTGGCTGCTTTCCCTTGGACTGATTTACTTTTGTTTGACGCCTCAGTATGGCTTAACAAGCCTTCTTATTTCCAAATAAAAATACCGACTGGGTTTTTTTCACTAATATCAAATTAAAAACTTACAGTACATATCAGCGATGGGGGTCCCAGGCATTTGGCGTATGTGTCACTCGTCATGGGGAAAATATTATTGTGGAATATGGAACTTCGCCGACTCGCCAGCTCCAGGAATTCGGGTATGCACGCGGCCTCATGTCTTATTCGATGTTTAACCCTGTCGATGATGTCAGTTTATGCTGAAAAGTCGAGAAGCACTGTTCAGCTTTTTCAAACTTTTAATGAGAGAAAGAATAAGCTTCATAGCAGGATGTCGAACCAGACGAGTTCGGAATTCTCACCCAGAACATCAACACCCAGAACAGGATGTGGGACATGCCAGTGGAAACATTACAGCGAACAAAGGTCAATGGACCCCTAATCTGGTATTACGACTGTAAACATTATTGACCACCGGCCTTACCAAGGCAAGACATGACTAAACGCACATTCCGTTTGTTTGCTCGAAGAAAACTGGTGCATCTCACTGGAGCATTCAAGGCCGCGACTTCATGATGTTGCTCAACAAAACCCGACGGATATCCCCCCCAGGGAAAAGAGGGGGAAAAAAAACAAAAAAAGCCAGTCTCTCTGTTTACCTTCCACTTTGTATAACTATATCAGTGTAGTACGTCGGAAGGACGTTTTTCCTAAAGAATTTTTCAGCACTACCCAGAGAGGTCACCATGAGTGCGAGTGAATCCCACTGTTGATTAGTGACTCTGATAATTCTCAGTAAGGATGGGATAGATGTATACTGCTTTTCGGCTTTGCAGCACAGATTAATTTCACACACAGGACAAGATCTCCATAGAAAAGTTCCAAAATCTCAGGGTACCAATAGCATTTAGTAGTTTGAAATTTCCATCCGGCACAATTGTTCGCCATTTGCTTGATTGTATTAGACGCAAATAGCCAAGATGATAGATCAAAGTCATGACAAACTGGGATGACGCTTAGTCCGATGCGTATTCGCTGGAATAATGGTGCTCGACAGAAGTCAGACCGCAACATCAGATCGGTGGTTGCTTTAATATGTACAGCCGTTGAATACTCGTAACTTCTCTTTTTAGTATCGTTAAGACAACTTTTATTTTACAGTATGTGTTGTCTCCACAATTATCTTAAAGTTTTGGGACCAGACACATAGTGAACCGACGTTTTACGCCTGATTAATGCACAGTAATAAACAAAAATAATCGTTCATCTCTGACACCTTAAGGTGTCTAGCTGCGATTCCACTCTAAATAAACACGAAGGCTGGGATAGTGTCCTGTTGACAAACCTAGGGAACAGCAGTCGAGATGCTTGGTTGCGTCCAAACTAGAACTGTTAGCCAACCGTTTGGCTATACGTCCCGCGAAATTTTTACACAGACACGGCTTTCTGATACGGCCTTTGTCAGACTTTCACGAATTGAGCCAAAATTCCACGCCAATACATATTTTAGTACATCATATATTCGAGTGTGAAAAGATTTGTGATCAGAAAATGTTGGGTGTGAGGTTACAAAGTGGTCAAATCATCTGAACTAATAAAAACACGCAGGTAGACGAAGAAGGTGTAGCCTGAGGAGCTGTGCGTATTGTCTTCAATTCAGTAATCACTGACTGCACCGTCGAATATGGTTCTGTCTAACTGACCAGGCTGACTGAATTGAAACCCATTTGACTTTATTTACGGTTTCTGGGCTAGACAACAGGAATATATTTGTTCAACTAACAGAAACCACTCATGTCTTCATGTGAACTCTGGATAATGGTGGCTTATCGACCCGGTTGTATCGATCTGCTCACCGTATCAGTTTGATCGCTGATTTGCAAATGAGCAGTTTTCTGTTTACAAGGTAGCACTGACTCTGAACATGTCCTTTTTAAGTCGAACGCATTAAGGTCTGTCACGAACCACGCGATAAATTCACACCAAACTAGTTAGTTATCAAGTACACGTGACAAACTGATCGAAATTTATACTTCGAATGGCACTGGCAATGTTGAGGCCGTTGTGTACAGTTATTAATAATCTACACACTACAGCAAATCGGAGCTTAGAAAGTTGATTCTGAATGTGTAACATATGAGTAACGTTCAGCTTCACTCACCAAAAAATAACACGATTGTATGGCATGTTACTGAAAAAGAACTTGCTGATCCTTAACCCTTCGGAACTGTGTCATGTTGATGCCTGACTACATTGCTATTTAAGACACATCGTTTTACGTCAGCTCGACTCATTCTACTTAATCTATCCTGAACAATGCTCCAGAGAGGTGCGAAATGTCGTGACCAATTGTTCATATGCTTTTGTAGTCGACAGGCACAGCTGTCGATATCAGTTGTAATCGTATTAATGGTAATAATGGTAATTTACGCGCAATCCAACAGCTTCAAGGTTACATATGACCCGTAAACGATGATCGTTAGTTCCCGTATAAGTGTCGACAATTAATTCGACGAGACTGTGGGAGGTACAGCAAGCAGTTCAGGGCTGTGAGATTGCAGACAACGTCGTACACTGGCATAAAACTCTAAAGCTACTGGTCTCTTTGGATAGATGATGTAATGCGACTTTATATTGTTTACCACTGAAACAATAGAGGTGTTGAGGAAATCAGATTGCACCAAAGAACTCGCAATGGGGTCATGAGAAAGCAGCGATTTGGTTACGGGTGGGTAGTTTAATAACGGAAATCACTCAGCAACATCAAGTATGGTGACTTGGCCATGTCCCATGTATTCCGAAACATTGCCTACCTAGTGTCATCTTCCATGCACCCTTCAGAATGGTGAAAACTGAGAGATGGACAACGTATGACTTGACAGAATCGAGGATAATCTGAACCGTCTTCAAGGATGAGATGCACTTTATCCCTGCACTTTACTGGATCCATTGCAGGATATGGCGGCTCGTCGACGTTTGTGCGTTCCGCTTTCAGTTTCTTTCCAGATTGTCTGATTTAGCACGTGGTAGCGTAGGTAAATCAGACCGCTTGTAATATACCAGCGCCAGCTCTCCCCATCACGTACTCTTTTTTCTCATTTTCACTCAGGGACCATAAATATACCCAAATAAATTTGCCGGTTGTTCGGCAGTGAAGCAGCAATGTCAACACTGATGTTGCTACCTCTAATGATAAGAATGATGGTCACTTGATATTTAGCGAACCACAATGTCCTATGAATGATTCTGATGCGCAAATCTCCGACCACGATAGTCCGTGAAAGAAATGGCCTGATTCCACTCATCGAGCGTGTGCAGCTACTGCATTCGAAGGAGCTAAGACAACAGTGTGAAAACGAGTCGCCTGCTGTCCCACCTCCTGGTTTCCAAAAAACCGGATGGGATTCACCATCTTACGATTGTGTCTATCACTTTATGAAGTGCAAGATATGGGATTTACTCCCTTTCAATAGCGAACAGATCATAGAGTTGACTTGTCATCAAAAGCACGCCCAAAAGGTGTGCTGACGAAGGTTCAAACGAAGGTTCAAAACGAAGTTCAAGAGGAACCATCAAATGAACCGAACCAGAAGAACTAGACCCTAGGCAGGACCCAAACACATGTAGGTTTCCCCACCGACCCAACACTTGTTCAACCACTCTAACACACTAAAATCCCTCGGCCGACACCCAACAGAGATTTAGCTTGACTTAGCTGATTGGTTCTCCTTCCGCCTTAAATCTCGATCAACCTCGGAACCTAGTCACTTGGCCTGACGAAGCTTTTGTGTCAAAAGCGAAACGTTGCCCAGCAATAAATCTACCGATTGTCACCAAATTTTTTTCGAAAACAATAGCGTCGCTTTGTTTTCTGACCACGCTGTTGTTTATGTTACCTCCCCCGGGTACTTCTATTAGCACGTCTCGTTAAATGGATACACTATCCGCGGTAAACCATAGCCAACCAAATACGTATTCCTAGAGGAAAAGTGGCAACGCAGTTCACTTGAATTTGACTGTCCCGAATACCACGGTTTTTGAAAAACTCTGGGGAAACTGCCCACTTTATTGATTATTAGACGGGCTTTATACGGAACTCTCCAGTTGTATTTTTAAAGGCTGCGAAGCCTAAACAACAGCAGTCAAGGTGTTGGGGCTCGTCCGAAACTGGATAGTTCGCTTGCGCCATGACCACTGAGATACCTCGAACAGTGAAAAATTGTCTCAAGGTTGTATACCGTTTTTGCGACTGAGACGTAACTCGGTGCAGTAACAATCATGGGCAACAGAAGGCTGAACGAGGGATATTATGCTCTTCAGAAGGCTTCGAAAACCTCGCTGGAGCCAAATAAAGATGTAGATCTGCATTTAAATACAATTGAAAACTGTGAAAATTTCGAGGTCAACCATATTTCACGTGCTTTCTAAACATTACTCATCGTTTTTCCCGCACTGTGGTATTGCAGAACAGTCGGTCCGCGTTGCTGGTGAACCGGTGTTTCTTCGCATATTGAAACCATGGGCTGAGCACCACTCACGTTCTAGATAGAGTTCTCGAGTTGGCATTTTGCTTCTCAGTTTCGTGACCAGGCACTTGACAGGTACATTAACAAGACTTCCACGTAACCTGAAGCTTCGTGGTGCATTTTTACCCCTGAATCCCAAATGGACTTTTGCAAGATGGGAATTAGCTAACTGAAGCGAACTGTCCAGTTCCTGCACTTCGAGTAGTTTTATGAATATCAAAGATTGTCTGAATATTGTCTCGACATTTTGAAAAGTGGATTTTATGAGAAGAAATTTACAGGGCCGAACAAGAGTATTGATGCACGCGAAACTGGAAAACTTTACCGTGTGAAGAAACAATGGTCAAATTGGTTACGAATCATCTGCCACTGTGGCTGGTTGGATTCGTTCGTATAGCGGAGTTTCACCCTAAAAACGGTTCATCCTTGTCCTTATTAGAATTGTTGGCGTCAAAATCAGGCTTCATCAGTCCAATACCAATGTAACACCAAGGTACTGAGTGTTCCTCATAAATGTAGGCTGTGTGGATGTGAGCGAGCAATATGTTTGCCTTACTATAGGTTTCGCTGCAATTGCTGGTGGATTTGTCATGGCCGCACTACAACCACACTTCGTGCATCACTTTGTGCAAGGGTCCAAACTGCTGCGATTATTGCATCACGTAGATAACCCGGTCAATAGAGTTGCACCACCGCCATCATTGTCTTCGCCGCCCCCCGACCGTCAGGTACACTTGAACTGATTGACCTAAGGCCGACTGATCTGTTGTTACGTCTACTATGCTGCGCTATGCTACGCAACTACTGTGTCTACACAGGCCACCAACCACATGTGCGTGCTTCTGCGCAATCTCTTATCGATCCCAGAAAGTGTAACAGGTGCTTTTAAATACTGTGAGATAAGTACCTACATGGCGTTTTACGGTTTTGTGCTGTTATGAGCCTTGAGTGAGTATAATTTTGAAACGGTCTTTATCGTAGTGTGAATCAAGCGTTTTTACAAAGGACCTAAGCATCCTGCTGGTCAAACGAGCGGTTACTGGTTGATACAATCTCGATCAGCATTCGAATTAGTAATATGCTGTTATAATGTTATAAGCATAAGTATTGTAGTTTTCCAACTAGGGATTTTGTTTCAATGGCTAATTCTCATAGGAGAACCACCCAAAAGTACATCTAGATGGGCATGTGTGGTTGCGATTAGAAAACACTTGCTTTCAAATTAGTTTGGATCGATTGCATCAGAATAGTGAGGTCACTGACTCGATATAGTTCACACAGTTGAAAGCTTGATTAAATTGAGACAGTTTGCTTACCCAATAGGCGGTTTTCCACATTTGATTGAGGATTTCCCTGAAGACATAGGCTACAATCACCAGAGGAACTAAGGTTTCGTGTAACCGTTCGGATTAGTGCCATAGGGGATTGGACGAGCGGGTTTCATACCTGGCGCTATGCAACAACCCAGAAAGGTGGGCTATCGCTGATGAGAAGACATTCTGAATTGTGGTGACAGGCGTTTTGTGAGTTACCAACGTGATTCTTAACCCATTTTGGATCTTTTCCAGACAAGCCTTGCCAAAAAGTTAACCACCGCCACCCAGAAAAAGATTAGAAAAAAGAGGATATGAGATTTGTACTTTTAGTTTTTATTGAATAGGGTGAAATTGGGGATGTTATTAATAGTTTTCATGAAAAGGTCCGTTTTTAGGTATGTTTGCCTCCAACCGAACTCACAAAAGTAGCCATGTGTGAGCTTCACACAAAGTTTTCGGTATGACTGACCGTTTCATGAGTATAATTCATGTCAATCATCGTTTCAATTCCTTGGTATGATGCCCACATATCGGAGATGATGATTGAGCCGGGAGCGATGCAGGTCTAGATTGTGCCCGTCAGAGTGGCCGCAGTTCGATCTGCCACTGCATACATGAACACCTCTTTAGTTTCGCGGCAGATCCCTGTGAAAATCCACTGCTGAGGAAGGACTCGCTCTGCGTGGTTTTTACGACAAGATACTAACGTTTCATCGATCTCGACGTGTAGACCTGGGCCACCGATAATTGTTGCAGTCTGCAAAAGCCGCCAGGCACAAACTTCGCGAAGAAAGTTCATCCAGTCAACAGCGGTCGTGTGGCTAATAGATAATTCCTCTGAGCAGAATTTGATTTTTGCCAAATTTTGGACCAGCAATTACCCTCCTAAACTCCATCCTAGACCGCTCCAGCCAAGTTCCTTTTCGAAGACCGATTTCTTGCCGACACTGTCGGGCATCACACCTCCACCTGTCAGAAACAGTTGAAAGTGTCATTTGTTGGCCATTTTTTGTATAAACGTTGCTGATGGATCACTCCATGGCTTTGCAAAGAACGTATTGCCGTCTCCTTGTCATGAACGAGAGTTGAAAGCGTCAGAAAGTCCATTTAAAGTCCGAACGGAGAAAATTTTTGCACAAAATGAGCTTAGATGTAAGTAAGGAATCGTTTTCATCAAAAATAGGTCAAGGTTGTGTGCGTACATTAAATTGTGGTGGCAAAAATTGGCGGAGCTTAACTCTTCGCATATGCACATTTTGCATCAGTGGCGGGGTTTATCTGGAAAAGACCCCCCATTTTTTGCAGTCTCTTTATGGCGAATGTAAACTGCTCATCTGTGTGTCCACCTTATTGTCATGGCCGAAACGGTGAAATCTGCTTACCCGAAAAGCTCCTCTAAATGCACAGTCTTGCCAAGATTCTTGACTTCTCCTGGACAGCCAAACCACAATCGTTACCTGGCACCTACTAGACTGGACATAATGAAGATACCGTGAGAAGGTGACTTCCTTTCAGAGGGTTCTCCTTTCGATGTTAACTTCTGGTCTCTATTTTCTATTGCATTTAATTCCGTCAAGAAACGGATTTTACCACTATGTGACACTCATTTTGATAGTTACTGATCAAAGTTTGGTTTTGATTTGCTCACCAGGTGGACAGTCATTCGTTTGAGTATTTAGGTCATAGAAAAAGGTGCGGGCTTAGTGGGTGAAAATCACAGATACTCAGATTTCTGCAACGGTTCTATCCACTACATCACTGCAGTCAAAAATTGCCTTTAAAGAAGCGATAAAGGGTTTGGTGGTTCTGCTGATTATCAAAAACTTAGAAGAAAGAAAGAAGAAAGAAGAAAGAAAAAAGGATAACACCGTTTATGGATACTGCTCACAAAGCTTTTGACTGACACACAACACGGGTAGCTTCCTTGATCCATACACTGACTGGGGCGAGATTGCTCAAATGGTTAGAGCTCGGATTTACTGACCGAAAGGTCCGTTGTTCAAACCCGATCTCTGCCTCTCGGCTTGCTCTGTCCAGGCTTGGGCAACCTGACAGTATCCCAGCCCTCGTGCTTCCTTCGGGTAGCATGGCTGCTAGGCACCAGAAGGGTGTTACAGCTGAACGATTTCTTTCTTTTCTTACGCTGACTGGACTGAGTTTTTCTGAACCGGAAAGTAGTATCAAATGGTGGAAATACGGTGCAATGGGAACGACAGTCTGGTCACTCCGAGTTGGTTGAACTTGTGAAGATAAGTGAAACCAAGTATGTCGTGACAACAGGGCGAGTTTCGGCATCTTTACTCGTACCAATTAGTCCATACCTGTTCAAAGAGGAGTAATAACATACACGATGAACTAACCTTGCATCTGAGATCACATCTCTAGAACGTCCAGTCAACACGTGACCAAATGATGTGAATTTCGTGACTGAGGGACCAGTGACGCTATATCCTGTCCGAAAGCGAGTAATCAAAGTGACGATCAGCCGCTCGTGGCCGAACAGTTTAGTCTCCAAATACTTACCTGGAACTCGTGAGTTCCACTTGCCTTGGAGACCCTTGAGATGTGCGTGATCATGATGAGCTTTGTGACGAAACAGCTGTATGGTGCTTCTCCGCTTTTCGGTATAGAAATCTTTGCTATAACTGCCTAATTTCTTTGTACCAGCAGGGAAGTATATTTGACGACAAAACATGCCCTTTGTAACGTGGATTCTATAGTCTCAAACCAATGGAACTCTTCTTTCAGAATGTGATGGTTACGCATGCCGTTTGTACAAAATAAAAATCCCTATTCAGTATCTATAACAAAGAGTGAATGTCAATATCAACCGAGGTGATAATGAGCAAACACCATGCCAAAATAGTGCCCCCCCTCTGGGTTCGGTGAAAAATAGTGCACTTTCTACAGGGTTGGAAAAAGTGTGTGGACACTCCGTTCTTTTACATCTATGGGTCTGGTCGAACAAGTAGGAATCAAGCTTACACGGCATGCCGATGGATTTGACGCGCCTGAGTAATGCTCAGTTATCATGGGAAGAGAAAGATCTCAGTAAGCCACAGAAAGTGTTAATATTGGAAAACTGTAGTTCGGAATAAAAAATTCTCCGTTTCAAACTCACACCATTATTTCTGGCGCGGGTCCTTTCCAACACCACTAAAGCACTATAAAATGATTGACACACAATGGTGAATGAATACGCACAAGTTGAGGGAAAAAAGGCTATATGTTCCGTTTGAGGCATCTCCCATGTTCAACACGCACAAGTAGAGAATCCACCATGATTCTCGCAGAAAAGGTTAATGAATCAGAGGTCGTTATAATTAGGTATTTTCATTCGTATTGCGCTTCTGGTTTGACCCTGGCTTCACTCTAATCATTCCATGTTTCCACTGCTCTAACACTTTGACCACACGAGGTGGATGCGCAAATGAAACTGTCGGAAAGTGTGCTTTTTTTTCTACCGTCAAGTCGATTAAGACAGTTTTTATGAGTTCCTAATTCCATCTGGTAGTTATCTCAATCAAACAGAAGTACAGGATTGGCGCTAGCAATCACGAATATACACATTTTAGTTGATACACGAAGGAACCTGGTAGTTAATTGATCACCACAGCCACCCAGCACTTCTAGCTGGAAAAGTTTTTCAGTACGATACTTGAGGCTTGTTTCCTTAATTCGCTGTTTGTTCTTAACAACAAGGTGTGTTTGCTACCTGGTCGCCTGCAAAATGTACAGCCCCTCGGAAAAATGACGTCCACGTTTCACTGTTAACTGGATCGTTGAAGTTGTGGAAACTGAGCTTCATTATCCCTCTAAGTACCGTTTACATTTCATTGATGGCGACACATAAAAAATCACACCTTGAAATCTTTTCGAACACCCTGAAATTCTCACCGGACCTCTTATTACCAAAGCTGCACAAAAGCACTAAAGTGCGCATCACATCTTTCTGATAACGAATTTGTAGTTCAACTATCATGAGACTTGAAGTGGTTTTGCATTAGTAGGCAGGGTTGGTACCTTTTTGCTTTAGTACATAGCTGAATCCAGTGCTCATGTATAAACCCCGATGCTTATGTCAAATTGTTTCAATAAGATAGGTGGGTATGGTTTTCCACGTGGCTCACGTGACTCACTAATTAGCAGTGCTCATGAAGTAGTCATCTACGATTTCTAATCTTTTCAGCATAAGCTTATAGCAACATTTTTCAAACTGTACATTCACTACACACAGTTTGCAAAAGCATGCTGGCAAGATGCCACTGATGCCAAAGTCTAGGGGATGTGGTTCATTTTATTTAGTTATTTCGACTACCCGCCGTTGAACAGTCACACTAGTTTACTGTCGTGATCGAACGTCTCTTACTCGAGTTCAACATCCTGGTACAACTGAGCAGAGGATCACTCAGGCAACACTAAAGGTGAAACGAATCCTGTGGTTTAATTTTTCACTATCCAACCATGTCATTACCAAGTGCGTGAAATTGAACGTATAGATATAAATCTCGCACCTGTTCATTACTCATCTGGTTTGAGCCAACCCGGGTGAAGATACATTACCGCAACACAAACCAACCAACCAAGATTTCGGGGAATCTGGAAACCACATTCGCATATAAGGTGTTCGATCGGAATATCACTGAGTAATCGCTCACATGCTGGATCAAGTTTTTCAAACTGTTCCGTTTATAGTAAAGTATGCAAAATAGTCAGTTAAAACAAGGCCCACCAGAGTGGCGCTTACCATACCGCATCTGGTACATTTTTTAAGCAGATTGCGGGATTTCGCACCCACGTTTGCCCGTTTTACGAAATTTTTCCTCGTGCACGTATTCTACTACGGCTGATGTCTCCGCATGCATTTCCGGGTAATATCCTCGTTGTCTAAATACGATGTTTATCTGTGGGGAGCAATACGAGTGGAATCACACTCTGGATGGTAACTGGCAGGAATTTTCCGATTTCTCAGGGATGATGACCTCTTTTCAGATTGGTCTTATATTTTCTTTCCTTAGCACTGATGAGAAGCGACACCTGGTACAAAAGAAAGCGACTATCTTTACCCATTTTCTCCAAAGGTTTCTAGCTACTGATAACATCTTCAGTAAGGCAATTTAAGTCCATGATGCTGCCTAGTATGGGACCTCTTCTGGTGTTGAGATTGTGTCAGTTTGTCATTTTTCCGGTTACCCCTCCTAAGCTCAGTTGTCCAGACGGGTACCCCTCTCCAGCCTCATATTAGTACTCCATTTTTGAGGGTGTGGAAACCCTCGGTGACCATATTGCTGGTTAGGGCGTTAATTTTATCATGAACTACATGTAGATCTGCCGGATTGAATGGCTCAAGGATAGTATCGGATTCAATTCGCTTTTAATTTGGTTTTTTGAAATCAAGCTTGTTTTTGTGATAGCTATTTTAGTTTTCAGTCAAGTATGAAAGATTTGTCCTTCCCATCTGCTGTTACACATAGTTTCTACCATAGGCGATCGGGAATTGTTTGGGGATAGTGATAAAAATTCAGGAGCAAGAAGGCTTACGATGGAGAGGAGTGACCTTAAATTGAGCGCTTTATTGGGATGGTTATTCAGGCCAGATGGTAGTCTTTCGGTAGATTAAAACCCCTAGCTGGTTTACTACCGGTCTCTCCTTGACAGTGGCTTATTTTGTAGACCTCGTCCCCTAATTCCCTTCAGTCTTCCACCAGTTGAAAACAGGATTGGATGTCTGCAGAAAAAATACATTTGGAAACAAAATCAGTGGTTCTACCAGGTGTCTCAGTTATAATATTCCCCAAGGGGAGTTGTGTCAAAAAACCTCCCGATGTTCAGATCAAACGATATTCCGTATATTGAAGGAATGTTCTCATTGTGACACGAAGCGTAAGCTCGATTGAAACTGTCGAACAGCCTTCTACCAGCCTTTGTGAGGTAGGGCCTGTCAACTATTACCGTAACATTCAGTTGGAATTCGGTATCGTCTCTCGTTAAGATGAGCTTGCAAAAATGCTGCCTTGTTCTTCCGTATTACGAAAAGCTAGACTCACTAGCCATCTCGAAGCATCACAGCGCGATTGAATCTCGCTTGGAGAGGACACGACACCACTTGTGCTTCAATCATCAAGTTTGAAATCACGACTGTGCATCCTATCGAACAAACAAGAGCACGAGAATACCGTCAATACTTCCCGCATCACAGGGACGTGACGACTGACGAACAAACCGTTTTTCGGAAAATCGGAGAACTTCTGCCTAACAATATGCCGATAACTATTTCTGTTATACGAAAATGAAATCCGGAGACCTATCAAGCAACTCAAAAGAAACTAAGAAGTGGAAATCGAACAAATCTCAACTCATCCTTAGACCATAATAGGCTGCTTGGGACCCGCTTCTGTCCATCAGGTTTTTTTGGAGACAATAGGAATCTTTTCCCCAAGTGGTATTCTTTTTTCTTTCGGAGTTTGATGAAATTATGGACCAGACGACGTCAATTAACGTGAAATACTCTGGAGAGAAGTAGACAACAGTTCTTCCAAGAGCCATTATGGCGACTAGAAGGTATCATTTACCAAACCAGCAGAGGTTCCTGTGTGTGTATATATGATGTGCAATCGAATCATAAGTGCGCCTTCAAATCCCTACCCATGATAGTAGCCTGGGAAGAACGGAAGTTGGTCAAATGTGGGTAAACTAGTTTCAGGAGCGGACGGCGTGTCTGCGTTTTGGTAGCTTGGGTGGGTCACTTGGTTGCTGGTCGATCCTTTCGCCGATCTTGTTTTCAGCATTCCATGATCACTTGATAGGGGATGGAACAAACGAGGTCATTTTCCTTGACATTTTGTCAGTTTTACAAATGGCGCTTAGAATAGACAAGTTGTAATGGTGAATGGAGAGACAAACTCTAGAGGAATACCACTGAACAACAAACAGTACCTCGTTTTTTCCACTTTGGTGGAACTAAGTACAATACCCTTGAAATCATTGGTGTTAGGTTTTTA
This sequence comes from Opisthorchis viverrini, assembly GCF_000715545.1. Lineage (NCBI taxonomy): Eukaryota > Metazoa > Platyhelminthes > Trematoda > Opisthorchiida > Opisthorchiidae > Opisthorchis > Opisthorchis viverrini. Next base: position 1,739,923 of record NW_008751696.1, on the reverse strand, counting down.
TCAAAGTTCTTCGGTCAATAAGTATTTTCCTGGACTTTCGCCTTCTACCTGTTTGACGAACTAGTCCAGCAATTCGCACAAATATGGATTTGCAGTGTCAGTATATGAGCACATTGTATTATTGGTTTTGTAACTCAAAAATTGGATTATCATCATCATATTATGTTATTAAAGATACAAATGAGAGCTAAGTGGATAGTTTAGTCGGTGAGTAATCGGTGATCCGATTACAGTGTAATAGCAGGTAGTGTGTTTTGAGGGAAGCTGGAAACTGAGTCACACAGAAATTCATGAAGTGTATTCCAGACTTTTCAGACTACTTACGCTTCTCAAATAGCGAGGGGTTTTGAGTTTGGGTTGTAGAAACATCATATACCTCACACAGTGATTGTATATGCCACAATTTTTCGTTTGCCGATTTTCTGAAAAGATAGGGGTTGGGTATATCCTAATTGGAGGCGATGTGTCAGTTCAGGAGTGTCAACAGACTTCTCATTGTGAAGATCGGGAAGGGAAGCTATGCATTGGGAGCAATAGCTTGAATGCACACACGCCATTTAGCGCTTGACTGGACCATGTCTTTTTGTGTCCCCAACCATCGATACAGTCGCGAGACTCCGATCCAGGGGGAAGTAAGGACCAGCGCAGCTGGGTTTGTTGGTACTGGCTCCCATACTTCACTGTTCAGTTCCAAACGTCTGAGCAGGAGCAGTCTGGTCCATCAGAACAAGCTCACATTCTCATATGTTCAGACGACTGTGTTTGTTCGCCAATGCACGTGATAAACTGAGGTGTATAGATCCTTCGCAGTTTAGCTGGGGCAGGAACGCGAAAAAGCTTTTGTTCTAAACCAACCTGTGTCACCTGGAGTTTCCAACACTTCTTCACTAGAAAGGAGCTTGAGGACTACTACAATGGGCTTCTGCTACCTCCAAGACACATTTTCTGTTGATATGGCAGTCGATCCTAAGCTGAGATTAATTTTTTGCCAAGGCTAGTGTAACTTTTGGAAACTTTTGAAAGGGGTATGGAGGAGCCGGAGCATGTGAATGAAGACCGGTTTCGGCAGCCGATTATTTTGCCTGTTTTCTTTCACAACACGTAACCATCGACCGGGTGCCAACGCAGCCTCCGATACTCACAGATTACATGAACCGCCTGTGGCGGATTTTCGATGTTCAACGGACTAAATGAATGCCGGGCACGGAGTTCTTTCGAAGGCTGTGTTGTGTTGGAATGAAAGGCGCGATCGCATGCGATCGTCTGTCGTGGTTAGGGCATGTTTGCTGAATAGATGATGACAGGATTCCGAAGTATCTTATCCATGATTAAATACGAGGAAAGGTAGCCCTTTGGTGTCTGAATACTTGGGCTGAAAGTCTAACAACTACTGATGTGGATTTTCTGAATTTGGAATCGAAAGCATATACGAAGAAGGCACGGAGGAGAGTGATGCGAAGTGGACTTTGTCAATTCAACGAAAAACATCTTCAAGCTAGGGGACTGGATTTCGCAAGACCCGACAATACCACTGTAGTGGTTGTACTCGGAGACCAAACAAGCGGGATCTGCGGCGACTGCACTCATGTTTGTGGCGATCACCTTGGATTCATCGGCCACCAGTGAATACGCAGTGATACACCGGCAACCTCCTGCGAACAAGGTAATCTTACCATATCCACCTTAGTTTTCAGAGGTTATCAGATAGTTAGGTCGGTGTCGGTGCTAGCGTCGGTTTTTCGCACAGATCAAAACCTACGAAGTTGTCCTAGCACGGTGAATAATACGGTGCGGTGAGCCTGTGATGGTGCTGGAGGTGACTTTCAATAGTCGAATTGTGGCTAACTACAGAACACCATGAAGAGGTATTCAGAGTTCGGTCTGTAGTGCCAGCCCAAAGTTCAACAGTTAAGCCATTCCATTTTGTGTCAGTAAAGCCCCGTCTCTAATGTCCCGGGTATTCCGAATAGTCAAGCTTACAGCAGTGTTAGAGGCGATATTTGTATTCATCGTTGTGTAGACCAACCTTAATAACATCTTGTACTAACTAGCCACATGCATGTCTCTAAGGTAGAAAGATACACAGATAGATAAATAGATAGATAGATAGATAGATAGATAGATAGATAGATAGATAGATAGATAGATAGATAGATAGATAGATAGATAGATAGATAGATAGATAGATAGATAGATAGATAGATAGATAGATAGATAGATAGATAGATAGATAGATAGATAGATAGATAGATAGATAGATAGATAGATAGATAGATAGATAGATAGATAGATAGATAGATAGATAGATAGATAGATAGATAGATAGATAGATAGATAGATAGATAGATAGATAGATAGATAGATAGATAGATAGATAGATAGATAGATAGATAGATAGATAGATAGATAGATAGATAGATAGATAGATAGATAGATAGATAGATAGATAGATAGATAGATAGATAGATAGATAGATAGATAGATAGATAGATAGATAGATAGATAGATAGATAGATAGATAGATAGATAGATAGATAGATAGATAGATAGATAGATAGATAGATAGATAGATAGATAGATAGATAGATAGATAGATAGATAGATAGATAGATAGATAGATAGATAGATAGATAGATAGATAGATAGATAGATAGATAGATAGATAGATAGATAGATAGATAGATAGATAGATAGATAGATAGATAGATAGATAGATAGATAGATAGATAGATAGATAGATAGATAGATAGATAGATAGATAGATAGATAGATAGATAGATAGATAGATAGATAGATAGATAGATAGATAGATAGATAGATAGATAGATAGATAGATAGATAGATAGATAGATAGATAGATAGATAGATAGATAGATAGATAGATAGATAGATAGATAGATAGATAGATAGATAGATAGATAGATAGATAGATAGATAGATAGATAGATAGATAGATAGATAGATAGATAGATAGATAGATAGATAGATAGATAGATAGATAGATAGATAGATAGATAGATAGATAGATAGATAGATAGATAGATAGATAGATAGATAGATAGATAGATAGATAGATAGATAGATAGATAGATAGATAGATAGATAGATAGATAGATAGATAGATAGATAGATAGATAGATAGATAGATAGATAGATAGATAGATAGATAGATAGATAGATAGATAGATAGATAGATAGATAGATAGATAGATAGATAGATAGATAGATAGATAGATAGATAGATAGATAGATAGATAGATAGATAGATAGATAGATAGATAGATAGATAGATAGTAGATAGATAGATAGATTGATAGATAGATAGATAGATAGATAGACAGAGAGATACCCAACTAGATTTTTTCCTGGAGGAGAGTTAGCGCTTGTTACAGCAACCGTTATGTTATTTTGGGTTTTGATAACTGTGATCTACTCAGTGTGAGCATTTCAAACAACTACTTCGCTAAGGGTCTGCGGGTTTTAACTCCTTAGATGTGTTTTTGTCTATCAACCATTTCCAGAAGAAGACGTGCTGCATCTCTGTACGTTTAACACGAAATGTGATTGCCTCCAAATACACACCACAAGCATATACACCTAACACACAATTAGTTCATGTGCGTCCTGATTGTTTGATTACACGGATGGGATTCGATTGATTCGGTTTACAATTCCACGGTAAAACGCACACGCAACTAGCAGCACATCGCCCCTCATCAACTCCCTTAGGCCTAATGCCACACCGAAGAGCCAGAAACACCATGAGCGAAAAAAAGTTAGGTGAAACTCAGTCGAGTATTCCGTTGATGTGCAAATGAATGTAATTCACGAACTGCCTCAAATTTGGGTTCCAGGTGAGCTTAAGACTTTCTGAAAGGAAACTCTGGGATGAAACTCCTGGATAAGAACTCTGATAAATCCTGAACAGCGCGAAACCGATCCAACAGTTTTCAGCAGCCTTATGAATTTTGTGTTCTGTGGAGCCAAGAACATCTTTGGTCGTCATTCTGATCAACCGTCGACTTGGTCAGATAGCTAAGTCTGTGCTGTCTAGTCAGGAAGTAGCCGGGCCCAATTCCATGAACATCAAAAAGTGTCCTTACACCCTTGTGTCTACATCAAATGTCGCCCTGCATATGCGTAATTTGGATCTGTCTGACAGCACAGCACCGTGCAGCAAAAACCACAGAATAGTTTAACATGTGCAGCAGGATTGATAAAGTTAACTACGGAGTCCGATTGACGGTGTAACGATCAATCGTCCGTGGTTATCACTCGAAGAAGCAAGTAAAAAGATTACACATGTGTCAAACGAATCTTCCATACAATTAAGACTTTCTGTAAACAAGTCCCTCAACATATACAAAATGCCCTCTACAAAACTCCTCATCAACGTGTCATTTGTTTGCATCTCCGTAAGTGATAGAACACCGATTTTGTCAAGTAGGACTAGAGATATGTTCAGTTACAATATCTCCGAGGTTCATCAACATCATCGTCATGATCAGATACAGCAACATCCTTGTTGAGACTGATGCAATCACCAAGTTTACATAATTAGATTTAGAGCGTTAGAATGAAAACAAGGGAAAAGAGTGACTAGGTGACTGGCCTATCGCAACCAGCCTGAGGCGCATACACATCCAAGTGCTAAATCAGACAATATGAAAGGAAACTGAGGGTGCCAACACCAGTGTCATCGATTAGCCGCAATTTCTTGCAATGTCTTCAGCCAAGCGCAGGGGGGTTACGAGGCTCCCATCTTGGCAGACCGCATCAACAACATTTACTCTCTCCACACCATCCTATCTTCACGATTGCATTGAGAAGAGTTATGGAAAGGCTGGATATCCATTTACATTGTATCTTGGCAGACCGCATCAACAACATTTACACTCTCCACACCATTCTATCTTCATGGTTGCATTGAGAAGAGTTATGAAAAGGCTGGATATCCATTTATATTGCGTTGGAACCCCAAAATTAGCTTTTGTATTGCTTCTGTTACTCACATTTACTGCCCTACCATAGGTAGCAGTCAGTATCTTCTTGGAACCTCTCAAAACGCCAAACAGAAATAAGCTTCCATCTTTCTTCAAATTAAACTTTTCCTCCTATAACCCCGTAAAGATCAGTTATTAGATAGTCTTTTTCAGAACTCTAACTACAGATGACCCGATAGAATTTAACATATTTTAGCCTCCATCCGCAACGCGATGACAAAGTGACGCCAACCAGCAATGAAGTTAATCTCAATGAATAAGTTAACCTCCAAAGATCGATAACATCAGGGGAAAATTAAGAAACCTCATAAGGGAGCTGATTCTTCGTGAGGCGACAAAACTCCTTGTTTGGTTGGGTTAGTCCAATCATGTGAGTCGTCTTTAGGTACAACGGAATGCGTCATCGACCGAATTCCCAGTGATGCGTAAGACTGAAGATTTTGTACTTTGTTTAACCAATAAGACCGACGGAAAATGGTAGCACGCACTAACCTATTGCAGTTGATTTGTAAAGCAAACGCCTGCACTATTGTGATTATTTTGGTACACTGGCATTTTCACGCGAATTACCCAGTATGTTTTCAGCTTCCACATAAGTCTGCGTATTCATGTGTGCAGCCACCAACAGCCTGCATGAATACTGAGTATGTCATATCAGAAGTGTGCGTGCGTGCGATTGTGCGATCTTACCTCACACTAGCTGTGTGCATGCTCACTTAAAATCTATCATATGTCACCAACCGTATCGATTATCAGACGGTATTAGACGAAGCTAGTAATGGACTTCATTACCGTATACCCAGACGGGCTATTGACACTTTCGCAAAAGTAGCTGTTCACACGAGATCCTGGGAATTACAGCTGTTATCACTTTGGTAGAAGATGGGTAGACCATCCAGTGGAGGGAAATTACGCTGTTTGAGTTGCTGTCCATGTGGATCGAAAAGGCCCACCATTAACCATGTGGATATTTCCAGCCCTTCAGCACCCAGACCGATTGACAATGCTGCTCCAGCCACACCCAATTCCCACCATGTTAACTTTGTGGGGGCCGGCAGTCTTCCGAAGCAAACCTTAGTTGGCGATGCGCATTGGCAGCCGAAAGACCTGGGAGACGTGGCGATGAAGCTGAGAGTAAGTACATTTGGACGATGCGCTGTTTTAAGGTGCATGCCGTTTTTATTTATAGTGAGTGAAATATTTGATAAGGAACTGTC
>NW_008751696.1:1724350-1731659 GCF_000715545.1 Opisthorchis viverrini | reverse complement strand
TCTACAAAACTCCTCATCAACGTGTCATTTGTTTGCATCTCCGTAAGTGATAGAACACCGATTTTGTCAAGTAGGACTAGAGATATGTTCAGTTACAATATCTCCGAGGTTCATCAACATCACCGTCATGATCAGATACAGCAACATCCTTGTTGAGACTGATGCAATCACCAAGTTTACATAATTAGATTTAGAGCGTTAGAATGAAAACAAGGGAAAAGAGTGACTAGGTGACTGGCCTATCACGACCATCCTGAGGCGCATACACCTCCAAGTGCTAAATCAGACAATATGAAAGGTAACTGAGGGTACGAACGCCAGTGCCATCGATTAGCCGCAATTTCTTGCACTGTCTTCAGCCAAACGCAGGGGGGTTACGAGGCTCCCATCTTGGCAGACCGCATCAACAACATTTACACTCTCCACACCATTCTATCTTCATGGTTGCATTGAGAAGAGTTATGAAAAGGCTGGATATCCATTTTGTTTGTGTTGGAACCCCAAAATTAGCTTTTGTATTGCTTCTGTTACTCACATTTACTGCCCTACCATATGTAGCAGTCAGTACTTGGAACCTCAAAATTAGCTTTTGTATTGCTTCTGTTACTCACATTTACTGCCCTACCATAGGTAGCAGTCAGTATCTTCTTGAACCTCTCAACGTTGGAACCCCAAAATTAGCTTTTGTATTGCTTCTGTTACTCACATTTACTGCCCTACCATATGTAGCAGTCAGTATCTTCTTGGAACCTCTCAAAACGCCAAACAGAAATAAGCTTCCATCTTTCTTCAAGTTAAACTTTTCCTCCTATAACCCCGTAAAGATCAGTTATTAGATAGTCTTTTTCAGAACTCTAACTACAGATGACCCGATAGAATTTAACATATTTTAGCCTCCATCCGCAACGCGATGACAAAGTGACGCCAACCAGCAATGAAGTTAATCTCAATGAATAAGTTAACCTCCAAAGATCGATAACATCAGGGGAAAATTAAGAAACCTCATAAGGGAGCTGATTCTTCGTGAGGCGACAAAACTCCTTGTTTGGTTGGGTTAGTCCAATCATGTGAGTCGTCTTTAGGTACAACGGAATGCGTCATCGACCGAATTCCCAGTGATGCGTAAGACTGAAGATTTTGTACTTTGTTTAACCAATAAGACCGACGGAAAATGGTAGCACGCACTAACCTATTGCAGTTGATTTGTAAAGCAAACGCCTGCACTATTGTGATTATTTTGGTACACTGGCATTTTCACGCGAATTACCCAGTATGTTTTCAGCTTCCACATAAGTCTGCGTATTCATGTGTGCAGCCACCAACAGCCTGCATGAATACTGAGTATGTCATATCAGAAGTGTGCGTGCGTGCGATTGTGCGATCTTACCTCACACTAGCTGTGTGCATGCTCACTTAAAATCTATCATATGTCACCAACCGTATCGATTATCAGACGGTATTAGACGAAGCTAGTAATGGACTTCATTATCGTATACCCAGACGGGCTATTGACACTTTCGCAAAAGTAGCTGTTCACACGAGATCCTGGGAATTACAGCTGTTATCACTTTGGTAGAAGATGGGTAGACCATCCAGTGGAGGGAAATTACGCTGTTTGAGTTGCTGTCCATGTGGATCGAAAAGGCCCACCATTAACCATGTGGATATTTCCAGCCCTTCAGCACCCAGACCGATTGACAATGCTGCTCCAGCCACACCCAATTCCCACCATGTTAACTTTGTGGGGGCCGGCAGTCTTCCGAAGCAAACCTTAGTTGGCGATGCGCATTGGCAGCCGAAAGACCTGGGAGACGTGGCGATGAAGCTGAGAGTAAGTACATTTGGACGATGCGCTGTTTTAAGGTGCATGCCGTTTTTATTTATAGTGAGTGAAATATTTGATAAGGAACTGTCCCCCAGTGTTTATCATAGCAAGCTTCGCCTCAACATTCCGTCAAACTTGGTATCAGTGCTTTGTTATTCTAAATAAACGATAAAATTCACGTGATTCTGATTTATTGGAGATATCTGTCAACCGGAGCACTGCATATTTGCACTCCCAAAGTCGAGGAATGCTTGGTAGTTAGGATAAGAGTAGGAAAATTGTTTTTTTTTATTTAAAGGGACTGGATTAGACTTCAAGCACAATACGCGTATATTAGGATGAAGGTATTTGTCTCAAACCTGGGGGAGTTATGTCCTATTTAGCAGTTTCTGTAGCGCACAAATGCGATAGATAACCGCTTAATACAGCCTCATCGATAGTAACTTATGTCAGTCAGTCAAAAGATCTCGTGCACTGTGTATAAACAAGACACGGTGTTGAGTAGAGCTCACACACATGCAAGAACCAGACCAAGCGACAATCGAAAAATGCTGAACACAAAGTGGTGGCCTGTAGCATGTAATCGATAGGGCTTCAGCGGATTTAGGTGTTGGTAACCGATCGTATCTCATCAGAACGGAAAGCATTGAGTTGCCACAAACGAAACTAAGTATTTATTCCACCAGTGTAGATGTATTTGAACTGCAGTTGGTACAGTTCGGAGGCACTTCGGCGTTTAGGATTCACACTCGAACCAATGTTCGCCTGCTTCCAAACCACGTTCCAGGGTGCACCATCATCTTAGTGCCACACGACCGTCAAAAACTCCATCATAGATTAATCACAGGGTTTTCAACTAACGGGATCACACACAGAATATTTTCTCCTAAAAACTAACTTCAAACTGTATTTTTGCACCAAGGAAACTGCTCATTCAGATGGTGTTTGAGGGCTTTTTCGGCAATTTATTTGACCATACGCCCAATTCAAACCTCGTGTAGTGGACGCCGTCAGTCATCAAACTAGAATGTTTTGCCCACTCACTGCTAAGTAGTACTACAAAGATTTGGGAGCGTGGAAAAGTATGTTGACCTACTCTAACCTACCATACTTTAGGGCGGATCCGAATTTAAAGCCTATCCACAACCAGACCACTTCCAACTAGAAGAATAACGAGTACCCTCATGAGTTGCTTGTTGTGCTTTTTTCAGCCTACATAAATCCCTCCTGACCCAAAAACGCCAGAGTTAATTAAACTCGGTTTAAAGAGTACATCCCTGTTTATCTCTCCCATCGAGGGTTGTAACTTTGCACAACATCTTATGTGCTCGTTCATGTTCACTAGTCTACCACTCAATGGGACACTTGATAACTTGTCGGTCGGTTGGTGAACATAAAACCTTGGTCTTGGCGTGGAAGGTCATAGGTGTGTGGTGAAACTAGGAAGAATAACTGGAGCTTGTTTAAACCTGCTAAACCTTATTTACCTGCTAAACCTGGGGCGATACGGAGCAACTCTTGGACGTTTGCAATTAACCTTATGGGAAAGATTCTGTTAATCTCTGCATATGAGTTCAAAAACAAACTAACCTTCCTAGATTTGCTACCACCAAGATGTGCCGGAGGCTCAGCTTATAAGTGACTCATTTGGATCAGGCAGGGAGTTAACTTCTGTAGATTTACCGCGAATGGACGTAAAAGATCAGAACAGTAGATTGTGAGGCAAACTCAGATTGCATTCTGGTTACTATGACAGATGAGCTCAAATTGTCGCAAGGTACCCAACAACAGTATGACTATCGAGAGATAATTATAACGGTGTTACGGGAAACCACATCTCCGGACGGAACTCGAGCTTGAGGCATTAGAGGCAACGGCCTGTCGGACGTCGTTATCAAGGGTAATCCTATCAGGATACAATTTAGTCCACGGTGTTCACTCACACGTGCGCCACGCCACTGCAGGAAAACAAAGAAATTCGGAATAATTTTGACCGTGATGAGTCTTATTTTGGAAGGAAAGAGAGAACCTTTGTTGTCGTGGCTTGGCAGTATCCCTCTTTGATTGATTGACATTGGCTAGAAAACACCGTCATCGATTACCAGATGGTCCTCGAAAACGACCATCTCGTCGACATCAATCCAGTGTTTTCGCTTCTAACGTGATGCATTGGGAACAAGATTCATTTGAGCTAATTGGTTACTTACCACAAGGCGAAAATTGACATTCAGAGGTGGTTGATATTCACTGTTGCTGTTGTTTCGGTCCACGTGACACTGAACGTCACACAGCATTGTGGGTTTAGCTGCTATTTATTGTTATTCATTTCGTCTTACAGTTTTCGGTCATGCTTGTTGTCTTCCCTCTGTTCTCATTGGTTACCTACCAATCATTTGGTACCGGGATATCAGCTGTATGGTGTCAGTTTTAACTGGTATACGTCACAAGCACGGCAGTTCCTGGTATGCACAGTAACTGTTCACAACACATTGAAATCTCACCAGAAACCTCTCGAGACTACAGGTGACTGCTGTACACGTGATTGTTACATTCCCCAGTGAGCTCACAAAAACATCCTCCACCTAGAACGGTTCCAGGTGTGTACTTTCCTAAGTGCCTAAATTCTGCGGATGTTCTATAGTAACAGTCTTACCTGCTAGTTTAGTGTTTTAGTATATGGACGTCTGGGTTTTCCAAGAAGCAGTGCGTTTGCTTCACTACCACATGTCCCTTAGTTGCAATGTGTTCAACATTGGACAGAATACTATATTTGGTTTGTTTTAGGTTATCCGCCGACCACTGTTTAGCAAATAAATGGAGTATACAAACAATTAAAGAATTTCCCACGAACCGTGAACCGAACAGTACGGTTGTTCTCTCGGGACAGACCATTCTGATAGTGTAAACAAAAATTGCTTTTTCTGAAGCATGGTCCCTCTAAAAAGGAGCAGATGCTCTCGGAAGACGAAGTAGTGAAGCTGTGTGGGCATTGCCGCATGGAATACGATGACCAGCACAATTGTGGCATGTGGAACCAGTGTGTGAATTGCACACGGCTTATATTTGACGATTATGATGGTGATGTAAGTGTCACAAAGTGAACTACTCACAAGGTTGCTGAAAACTCTTCGACAGCCCACGACCGGTTTTGCCCTTCTTGGGGCTCATCGGGTAGGCGCAGTCCCCGAGTTTCCGTCAACCTTATGATCTTCAAAGTCACAAAGTGATTTTGTGCGTCCGGTACTTTGGTTATGTGGAACGTAGCTAGAAGACCAAACCACACTACCATCACCTTCAATGAAAGACCTTCTTCAACGCTTTTCCAAACCAGATGTAATTTCCGAAATATTTGCGCTGAAAGTGACCAAAACTTGTTGAATGTTTTCTCCCTAAGAAGTATCATAGTGGCTATTGACAATTAGTGTTTGCCCCCGCTCTTCCATCCCAGTTACAAGTGAGTTCCGACTGAGTGAAGATAACGAACTTCCCGTTGCTGATGCGCACACGCTAATATGCACTGATGACTTTCGGAACCCTTTTTGGGTGCTTCTGGGAGTTGCTTCTATTAGCACCATCCTGGCGTGATTATTGTGAGTAACCACACTAGAATGTGGGTAGTAGAGTTACTCACCCCACCCATAGCATGCTCCCCTTTGTCTCATTAGGTTATCTCTGCAGAGAAAGTGGAATTTGCATTGACCGGGTTAGCTAGACACGACCTTCATGATTTAGCTTATTCGGTTTTGTTTTACCCCCAAGGATGCTATGAGCCACGACAATACCTTGGTGATTGAGTATCCAGAACATCGCTGAATTCTGTTCAATGGCACGTGACTGTTTGTGCCCTTTCACGGAGGTGACTGGTTCAACCTATCGCCTGCTGGTCCCTAAGCCGGTTTCAAATAGTATGGTTGGCTACGTGGACCATACAGCGGTAAACCCGATTGGCAGTGACGATACGCGTTAGAGACGCACAGGAAATGTCAACAACTGCACATAAGTGCATGATGTCTACTTAGTGAAACCTTACTTTGAGGGACTCTCTCGATTCCACCCAAACAGGAACAGTTTCTTCGAGCTAGCTTTTGGCCACGAAGTTTCTGCAGACTGTGGAGTGCCATAAATGTACATTTTAGGACTGATCCTCACGGATCTCGATGGGGACTATATGTTTAAAAGTCTTTAAACCGTCAGTTGGCGTTTATGTCACCTTACACCGGTTTCGCATTTGTACGGGCGGGGCTGCGGTTCACCATCATTCTAATGCGAGGTGATTAAATTCATCATCTGCATAGCCCCTCAGTGACCCAACACCATCGGGTTCAGCTGGATGAAAGTCCCCGGAGAGTCAACGGGCATAAACGCAATACTGTTCATTTGGATGTTGACTGGAAGAAGGTGAAAGTAGCCATGCTCACGCCTACTTAAACTCTCCGCTCGTGGTTGTTCCTAAACCCTGACCATCCCTAGATCTCGTCACGATCAAAGAAACACATTGATACCAGGAAAAATATACAGGCGACAAATGAATCATATTCCTTAAATGTCAAACAATGAAGAGCCCAAGCAATGACGGGGAGCACTAATGAATAGCATATACCGGATAAATGGAGAGAACGTTTGCAACAAAGCAGTCTCGCCCTTCTCGAACTGATTCGATCAACTGGTCCGAGGATAGCGGACAGTGGATACTGAAGCGATCGTCAAAAGCATGGGACCTAAGTTTATCCAAAGCCTTGAAGAACAGTTCAGCTAACTCCAGTCAGCTCGTCCTCTGAAGGAACATGTGCACTCGAATGGAACGGCAACACCAGCCGTCCATCAACAATGGATGCCCAGGTTGTGTATTCCTTGGTTCAAAGCAGAAGTGCGTCTTTTCAGACGTTTTGCGTACTGAACTCTTTATCGGAGGTGGATCCCTTGTTCCCAACATGACGATTTCATGATATCTGGAATGTGGACAGTATGTCGACAGAATGAAGCACCACCACTCGTATGCAAAGCCAACATGCCATCATTCTGAAGACCATAGCTTTCAAGGCGATTTCTAGTAGTAGCTTACGCGGGTTGATGCATCATCGCAAGAATCAAGATGGGTTTCGACCGAGCCAAATTTTTATCATTTGCTTTGTTCATCATCATCATCATCATCATCAGCATCATCAAAGACAGCAACATCAGTGTTGGAACTGATGCTTCACTGCCGTACAACCATAAGGTTCGTCCAGACAATCTGGAAAGAAACTGACAGCACGAACACCACTGATATCGATTAGCCGCCATTCCTTACAACATCTCCAGTCAAGCACAGATAGGGTCACAAGGACCCCATCCTGGAGGGCGCACAACACCAACAACACCCAAACTCTTCGTGATCTTTTTCACGCCTTTCTGCCAAGTCATGTGCTGTCCACCTCGCGGTTTGCGCCATCCAGGAGGAGGTACGGAGAACAACACTCGTTTCGGTAGACGGTGTTTTGGCAT
>NW_008751696.1:1643371-1724179 GCF_000715545.1 Opisthorchis viverrini | reverse complement strand
TGTTGGCACTGATGCTTCACTGCCGTACAACCATAAGGTTTGTCTAGTTACGTATATATATAATTGTATTAAAAGCCCTACAGTGAAGAGAAGAGAAAAGATTGGGTGAATGAGGGGTACTGGAACTGCGCCACTCCCTCCAACGACCAACAATAATAGTTTCTCTCGATCTCAAAGCTGTTTTTGATTCCCTTGGTCGTCAGAAACTGTGTCAGTGTCTACCAGAAAAGTGTGTCCCTTCAGAATTCTTGTCTCTTTCAAAGGCTGCATGTGCCTCCTTCCGTGGACACGTACCTATCTACGACAAGTGCTCTCCTGCGTTTATCAGATACACTGGTGTTGGGCAAAAGTGTCCTCTGGTAATGTTTTGGAATATTGGTAGCTCGGGTGTATTGTCTCCTCGAATGGTGACGAAACGTTTGCAAATCAATTGCCAAGCTCGGCGAACAGATCAACAGCCACCTGATCAATTACCAAAAGTGTCCTCTGTCACCATTTCTCCTCAAATCCATTATCGATTTGCTGTTCGAATCTTCTTTTCCTGCTTCTAAGAACCCGAAGCATTTGCTGGTAAGCACGGAGTACGCTGATGATACTGCTCCTCTTGAATCAGACCCTTAAGAAATGCAAGACATTTCAAATAACCAAGGAAAGTCTGTTGCACAGTTGAGCATGTATTCCTTACCTGAAAGTTGTAAAGTGCCACTGCAAAACTGGATGGGATCAAACCCAAACCTCATGTTTGCGGATGAACCGATCAAGTTCCACCATATGTACTGCTGCATATGTCAAGGCAGACTGTTGAACTAGGGAAAAACTCTCGAATGGGGAAGACTAGAGCAGCGTTTATCAACCTTCGATACGTGTATCATGGACCTAATGGGAGCTTGGTTGTTAAGGGTGAAGTGTGTACACTGCTGTAGTTTGATCCATCCATCATGATGGTTCAGAGACATGGACGGCAAGTGCAGAGTGTCTTAGGAGACAGTACGTTTGACCGTGAGTATTGCGCAAATATGGTGAGAAACGTAGATCAGAGGTAAACGAGATGTTTTTCGGGAGACCTGACTGCCCCTCGATAGATCAGTTTATCACACTTCAGAAGCTACATCTGTTAGGCCGGCTATCTCGTATGCCAGAGTACCGTCTGCGTAGCAGAACTCTCATTGCTCAGCCATGCGTCAGGTGGAGGCGGACCAGGAGCAGTCAGTTCGTGATGTGGCAACGAAGCATCAGAGCCCTTACCAGTCAAAGCAGTCACCTCGGTAATTTCGCCGAGATGAAACAGCCCAGGATTTAATCATACTGACAAATATGGCTAAGTCACACAACCAATGACGACCTTGAATCAGAGCTATTGCCTTCACTAAGTAGCTTTCTCATGCCCTGCCATACCGGACAAGCCGAACCATTTAACATAAATGAACTTATTGGGTCACCACATCCAAGCCTTGGCTTATTCCCTTATTCCGCTGATCTTGGGTCGAAAGAAGCTCAGTACCATAGGAATTAAACATACAATCGTTGTTTTCGTGAACCAATTTGAGCCGTCTTGCTTGCCTCTGATCAAAACAAATCGATGTCCCTGTGAATCTTTGCCGGCATGACACCAGGATCTTTTCTGATGCTCGTGAAATGATATATTTGCCTTGCCAAGGTCCATAAAAATCCGATCCTGTCACCTTCCTAAGTTATTATTCCAGTGAAGAAAGCAATGCATGCAATAAACAGAACCAAAGTCGACGATTTCTATAGCCAGACACATGGCAAGTTGTTTCCAGGCCAACTTGGTAGATATTTCAGATCAACCTCAAGCTGAGTATAAGAGGGTGAACAGGAAGTAACTGGGTAGTCATCATTTTCTCAAACTATGAAATGAAAGCCGTCTTACAATTACAAACGGGTACGGTCATCTTTATTCTGGGGCTCCTCATTTCACAATCAACCATTTCTTAGAACTCGTAAACACAGAGTTCTGACTACACCGAGAGAAGTTTTAAAAAACAAATCAGGAACAAACGGAGTGTCATGCGTATTCTACACAAGGAAATTGCGACCAATTTGGTCATCTTTCTAGAGCTATCACAATTGTCTAAAGGAGTAACGCCACAAAGAGCAAAACGAGATTTACCCAAAGCACACGTCAGTCCTTCAAGAAACCATCTGTTTTCGAATACTCCAAGCGGGCTGAATCAAAGCATGAGGCCCTTTGTATGCTGAGACCTCAACTATAATATAGAACGGAACTGTCGCCCAAAGAACTAGTACCTGTTTTCTGAAATGACCCTGTTGAATCCATTGTTTCCTTTGTATTCAACGGGGACGTATGTTTCCTTGCCCTTTCGAATACAGCAACTGGCGCATTTGTGGTTTGTCCTGATGGAAGATCGCATACGATCGCTCCTAAAACAGTGTAAAAGTTGTGCTCTTATTCATAAATCCGAATTAAAACAGACAAGTTTCCGTTCTCTTCGTGATCAATGGGAGCGCAAACAATTTCGGTTCGTACGCCTC
Organism: Opisthorchis viverrini; assembly: GCF_000715545.1. NCBI lineage: Eukaryota > Metazoa > Platyhelminthes > Trematoda > Opisthorchiida > Opisthorchiidae > Opisthorchis > Opisthorchis viverrini. The sequence continues at coordinate 1,721,665 of NW_008751696.1, read as the reverse complement.
AGTATGCCAGCAATGGCATCTCAGTACGGTTGTTTGGAAACCTGTGTGTTTTAGACACTACCCATATGTTTATGTACTCTCTGGTAGTATCACAAGGGTAGAAAATCTGTGCCTAGGTTGCCTGATTACTACGAAGCAAGTATCAGTTGACGTTCGATTTAATAGCATTCCTTGTGGAATTACCCTTGACCGACCATGCACTCAAGTCTCTCCTCATCCGAACAACACATTATGCAGTCTTCACTGACGACCTGACTTGTCGCTTTCCCCTTCTCGTTGGAATAACGGAAGAATGAAACGTTGCGGTGACAGGGTCGACTTACTTTAAAGACCGTGCGGGCCAAAATAACGCTGATTCACTGTGATTGGACTGTGTGAACTGCTCTGGAAAAATTTCTCCTACCAAGAAAACCAAACTTCTTTGTCTCTTGAACTTTTCAATGAATATAATTATCCAACATGACCCAATGTAGAAACCAAAGAACAAATAATCGATTTCGTCTTCGAGATTGTCAAAAGGCCCCATTTAGATCACCTTTCTTTTCTTCCCTCGTGGAAGACTGGATTTTCCCGGGTTTCTGGAAATAAATTATGATGTGAAAAACAAGGCACAGATGTTTGCCAAGTTGCGAGTGGTGTCGTGATACTAGTTCACCGTCAGTAACAAATCGGCAAAAGACCACTAACATTTTTTACTAATTTTTCCGCTTTGAGGTAAGGAACATGTTTGCAGGTTAAATGGTTTTATACATGAAATTAAATTTCAAACATAACCGTTAGTGCACATCCGCATACTAGCCAGCATGCACCCGCACCTACGCTCTCCCACACACACACACACGTACGATCTAGTTTCAGGTAGAACAGACGGGTTGGTGTTCAGTAGCGAGTTCACAGACCTCTGTAAGATCCCATCTCGTAAAACCATTTAATTCTGACTACCTTGGCCTAACCAACTAACCACAACTAACCTACACTGGCGACGGACATTACTAGTGGGATCCCGTCACAAGGTGCCGGTTACACTGTTTCAGGTTTATCTAGCTGATTTGGCGTGATTGAAGCAACTCCATGAGGGTGCTGGTCGGTGTGCTACACAAAATTACAACTCAAGAGAGTGATAAGTTGTTTATATGATAGCATAATACTGACCTTGGATATGAAACTACTTAATGAGTTTCTTTCGCTTGCGACTCTGTTGGGTGTACGGTGCTCACGTTTACCAACAATCATAAGCCAAAGCTACTGGATCACCAGTATTCCCATCGCATTTGTTAAGAACCCACAAAACTATGATACAAATAAACGGGTTCACATTGCCAGAAATAGTCGTTTTTATGATAGTACAAGGCCATCTCCTACATCTACTGTCATTTGTCACTTCACCAGATTTTTTAAGTTTCTAAACAATATGGTAACTTCAAAGCTTAGTGGTATCTAAGCAACAAAAAGTTCCTCAGAATGGCATTTCACACGCCTTCTGCGGAACCATATTAGTTTTTATCAAGTCGTAAGTGCATGAACTGCACATGAAAATGAAAACATTGGATAAAAAAGTGAAACGGATAGCTAAGCTCTGTTCACAAGAAATGCATTACAAACTTGGCTTAATACGCCTGGTTCTCTTGGGGGAATGAACCGGTTCCACGAATGTTCCGGATCCTAGCTGCCTGCTCTTGATGACCGGCAAGCTCCGTACGGATTGCTGATCAGCCTTGTTTCTGACCTTCGTCACTAAAGACAGATAAGGTAGCAGTATGTCAACCCTAAAGTTTATTTTTAATTGAACTTCAAATAGTGATGCTATTCGGTCTAGGGATCTACGTGGAGCACCTTCCTGAACTCACCATTCGGTTTCTGCAGGACTCATCAAAAATATTGCATACGATGTTGCTATATGATGGTGGCTAGTTGTAAAATATCACAACGATGTAAAGTACCATGTTTAAAAAACTACCACTCCACTTTTTCTTCAACATGAACTTCAGATATAAATCATCAGGAAGCTTTGAGTTTTAGACACCCTTGCGCACCGCAGCGGTGATGTCTCGCATCCACATTAAAAGATAAGTCAAACGACGATTATGGATTACGAAGGTATTAAATTCGTCGTGGGAAAGAGGTTGAGGACGACCGACGTAGTCTTACACTAGGATTGCCAGCACATCGCTTTCGCTTTATACACACAACTCGAGAGTGCTCGTCCTATGTTCTCGGGAAATTTCACAGATACGATTTAATGTACAAGCAAACGTGGTATGGAACAAGACCATGAAAATTGCACTTTACCAACGCAACTTTACACCATGAAAATTGCACTTTACCAACGCAACGGGGTTAAAATCAGCCCCGATAACTAAAAAGAAGTTTTGCTTAAAATACTGAGTTTTCAAAGCTTTTCTCCAGGTAGGACAAACCGCTATGCTGGGCCCCCAAACATTCGCGGAGGCATACGGTTGCATGGACTACACCCTGGTCATTAAGTATTTCATCCATTGGTTTCATACGTCTTAATTTTGAACCACACACTGTACCCATAGATGGTATACATTGAACGCCAAGTCCGCCTTGAGATTACTGCGCTGCTTAGATGCACCAAATGGGTCTGACATCAGAGTCACCCGACTGTGAAAGCACATTTTAAAAAATAATATGAGCTGTTTTCTAGCACAAAGTGACGGCCACTCATCGTGTCCTTGTCTGTTTTGTGTGGAAATTACCCTGCTTATTTCGTTTTATTTGGAGATTGGCGTGAGGTTTCATTTACCCGTAAATTTGTTATTGTGTTTCTTCCAAAATCTAAGCTGAATGAGAAAACATGTTTCCTGCCCGGTTACTGGAAGCCGGAGACCTTTCTTCTTGGGCGAAAGCATGCTTTTCAAAATGAAAGCAAAAGTCCAGAATGGTCAGAACCATCCCTTACTTTGATGTCTCTTGAATTCATTGTCGTCACTATGTCCCTGCAGCAGCTGTGTCTAATCACAGCATTTCCAGCTGAGAATGAGACGAACAGCTTGGTTGACAGACAGACTTACACAGAGAAATGCCCTAACCATGGCTGCCGGACGATCAACCACATACCATACCAGTATGCTACCGTGATCGCCCGGACGTCCATTGGTTTTTACTCGGCTCAGCCTCACCGATCAAACACCACTAGCCTACACTGGCGACGGATATCATGCTTAGCGCAGACTTGCTCCTAATGTCAAGTTCATCACGTGTGTGTAATGGTTTCATCAGACTTTGGGGGCACCGGTCAACAACAAAGAACTCTGCTTTGTAAACCTAATACCTGGTTGCCACTTCTGACATATTTTTATGCTTACAAAACGAGGGGTCACTGTACGACCTTGCTGCAACCCTTTTTTCTCGAAATCTGAAACATAGCGAATGGATCACAACAGTTCGAAATGATATTTTGTTTTTGCGAGAGCACTTTTATGGCCTTGCACAAACCTTTACATACGAATAAAACCACGATGCAGTTCAAGGTTCCGTTTCGTTTTTTCAGAAGCACGACAATGTTTTAACTACATGACACTTTGAACACAGTCACCTCTTGGGTTACAAGATGGCATTTTGGAATTCACTTGAGCACCACACGAACCCGCATTGTTCCTTTTATAGGAGTTTTTTGGCCCTTGCCAGCCAGGCTTGATTTTTTATCGATTTTTCGCACGTTTTGAAACTAACCCTATGGTTGAGGCCGATATATGGAATCTATGCGTTCTCTGAACATATCTTGTCTTGCTGTACATAATCTTTCGCAGAATGACGAAACCTTGTTTGAACGTCGTCAGAAGTACCAGTCCATGTTCCAAGATGCTCCTCTCTACCAGATGTACAATGAACGTGTTGCTCGAAGGGAACATGGTGAGTAACAAGTGTGAGTTACTTTGGGTTGATAGTTAGTGGACGATTAGGTTGAGAAAAGATTATGTATAGAAAGTTATCCAGAGAGTAAATGAAAACGAGTGCTCTAATTGGTAGTCGATCAGGTGACTGTTAATCTGTCCGCTAGGCTTGGTAACTAATTTGCAGATGTTGACGTCAAACATAAAGTACTGCTAGAACATTACCATCTATGCTTTTTCACGTTAAAACCTTTTCAAAAAGCCGAACTGAAATTCTACACGGTAGGCTTAAGATGGTCCAGCCAGAAGTCAACTCTGAAACGCGAAATCCAATGCACTGATCACACCCACCAGAATATGTTTGCTTCAAATCGATCTATAAGGTTTCTAGCAGGACAGTGAACTGCGCGTCCGACCCTCTGGAAGTCTTACGCAGATATCTTTTGGTAAACAGTTGGATTTCTTCACGTTCAAAGACCATCAGTCATAGTCATTATCTGGTGCATCTATAGGAGTGAATGAGCAACGAGTCAATCTTTGGTCACCAGATGCAGGTTTGGAATAATTTCACATAATTTTCCGGGCCATAGAGTTGGTTTTATTTCATCATTCCAGAGTGCCTGAAGTTATTTGGCGATGGGAGATTAATGAACTGCACAAGTTGTTTTGTCGTCAGGTGGATCCTTTCAACAACTCCACTGTTTAGGAATTGACTAACTTCAGTCCCGCTTCCACTTATCTTGCGCACAGCTGAATCAGGTGCACTCACGGGACTAAGGTAGGCATAGCACCTGCGACCGATTAGGGGGGAACATAATTAGGACGAAGGCTATATGTAAGGAACGAATTTTTTCATCTATCATGATCATATGGCTGTGAATGACATTGACGCGAGGCACAAATCTACGGTCTTGCCTCTGAGAATTGCTTCCGTGAAATTAACAGCGGTCTAAAAATTTGACCAGAATTACTTGCTAACTGTGAAGTCCCATCATACAAGGGCGGTTGTCGTCAGTCACGAGTAGCCACCATCCGTCCCGGTTTTTCATGAAGCCGGCGCATCCGTTAATCGTGGTTCGACGAGCAAAACGCTTTGAGTAGTTTACCACAAAATGGAAACCATCTGCTCCTAGACACCGGATCAGAATGAGACAACTAAGACGTCTCTGCTTTCATCCGCCTGGGCAACGACTGCCAGCCACATACTACTCTGGTGGAAAGCAGACTGAACCAAAAACAAAAAATAGTGTTTCATGAAAGCGGATTTATTGCTGGCCAACGCCTCGCTATTGGCATGATATTTTAATCAGGCCAGGTGAGTAACAGATCGTCCGAGATTTAGAGCGGCCGAGAAAGAAGTTGATGGAATTCCTCCATCGTATGGGCTCATATACTATGAGAGCCCCCGAACTTTTACATAAGAACGATTAGGGTCCTCATTCAAAGCTTAAGCGCAAGCCAGTGGTTGCTGACGTGGGACTATCAAAGTAATGTAACCTTTTTGGAACATGTTGCTGACTATTTTCCCCCAAGCCCATCCTGGAAGGCCAGTAGACCGCCATAGTCGAACCTTTATCCACTAAGCAACCTGAAATGAGAGACTGTACGAACGTCACACAAACAACCTGTAGTATGACTCACTTGTACGGCAGTGAAGCATCAGTCCCAACAGTGATGTTTCTCTTTTTGATGATGATGATGATGGCTCACTGGATCATATAATTACACAAAAAGCAGTCTTTCTTGGGCCAAGCAACTAAAGGGTTACCGTGCTATCCTCAGTTTGCGGATGGACTTTTTGTCGTCCATGAATCTTTTGGCTCAAACGATGACCGCTTTAATGGCTCCGACATTCTGCACCCACTTGCAGTACCAAGGTTGAGCGTACTGATAGGTTCTATTTTCTGGGCGTCGGCTAACCTATGAAAACATGTAAAGCTCTGCGGGGAGGGGGGAAGGTGATCAGGTTATCATACACCCTCGCCGATAAACAGTCTATTTAAGTCTCTGTCAAGCAGGGTTTAAAACACTCGTGACAAGAATTCTCCTCTAGATTTATTGCCTGAAAAATTACATATGTACATGACTAGAACTTTAAAATAGTATTTTAGACTCCAGGAATCCATCTGCAACAACCTGCCGCAGGTAAACGACCCAGCTTCGAAAATTGCCAACAGTCACCTAGGAGTTTCATTCCTGAGAGCATTTTGTATAGCTTATCTAAGGGCCCACTCTACCAGAACCCGTCTGCTCAATACATATTTGAAGGAAGGACTAACAGTCTGCAGTTACTTGCTGTCGTCCTACCCCCTGGTTTGCGAAAGTTCCATAGGCTATATGGGTGGATTGACTTGACGTCTTTTCTAGAGAATAGCTGAGCATGTGTCGTTCTGCCTTTGAAATGAAGGAGCTAGGCACGTGGTCAGTGCAGTTTCATGGCGTCTGATGTGCATGAATTACCACTTCGGTGTGTTCTAATTGTCCACCGTGTTCTACGGAATGTTTTCTCGTAGAAAGCATTGCTTGCAACCATTGTACTCTGGTCCATATATGTCATGTCCATACTGACCAACTGCGATCACCCGGAGAACACAACTGCCTATAGTGGTCCGCTTGTAGTTTACTCGAATGACTATAATGCAGGCGGCATCAAATGACAAAAATTCATGGTACTACCCCATCCATCCGCTTCTCTTCACTGGTGCCCCAAGTGATCAAAATCCAGTGAACATTAGTAGGATGCCGGTACAGACCGTCCCAGATCTCTAAGAAGTATTTGACGATCGGCATATCACCAGTTATTTTTTTAACGCTCACATGCTTCCAAGTTAGTTTACTGTGTATGGCCAGTACTACCGGCTAAGGCAAACTGGCAGCTTATCGCGGATACATATTTACATCATCAGTGCGTTATTGGGGAGCGTAGTTGTGTGTAGCGGTGGGTTGGTGGTTGTGTTGAGTAGTGCTACATGTGTGCTAATGTACGTTCTGCTAGCCGAAGATGACCTTTGACAGCGATTAGTTGTTCGGTCGGGCGGTTTCATTGGTTGCTCCGTTATTCTGTGTCTTCATTTGCCGATGCCCACGTGACCTTTGAGCTTTGCATCCCCTGTCGCCGTAATCTGGTCGATTCCGGAGTGACCTTTGTCCTTCCGAGTCCCGGCTTGTGAGCTTTATTGATGTGACTCCAAGGAGTTCCTTGTTTCTTTGTTCGTGAATCCAATATTCTGTCCTCCTTGAGTGTTCCGGTTGAGATATTGGTCTTTTGCAGGCTCTGTGAGCATCGTGCGGACATTCCCCAGTATAGCTCAATGGGTCGCAGAGATACACAAACCGCCACCCCACGGTAAGGTCCAGTCTCTTCGTGACGGCTAGTCATTTTTGCGTTTTCCTCTATAGAAAAACAGTTACAGTTAACCGAGAAAGGTGTTTTCCGTGCCCAGTTGGAAATGACATAACTGGGGGAAACACCTTACTGCCTTCACACTCCTGTTGCAGAGGACAGTACGACTATACCCCCAGACCACCTCGTAGCACGATTACTCGTAGTACGGGGTCTCGCTGCTCTTGGTCTGGCTGCTCCCCTTTGGCCTTCCTGGAATGGTTGCACCTTGTGGAACGAAGTTCCAGCCAGTGTAGCCCACGGGATCGTTGCAGCACTGAAGCCCGACCACCACGTCAAGCTTTAGGTCGGGATATGACATGACAGAAGAGAATTGAGGATGTTTCAGCTAGGTTGGTGCTAGCTACCCTCCAGGCTGGGGTTGACACATTCATCAATGCGGCTGGTTGAAGACGCTGCAAGTTATGGCTACTAATCGATGTCAGTGGCGTTCTTTTTGTAGGGTTCTACCCAGATTGCCTGAATGAATGTTCGGAGGTACGGGCACCGCGGAATGACTGTAGCTCAAAGTCCATTCCCATTCTTTTCTTCACAATAAGGCTTTCAAATAACTCATGGTTGTACGGCAGCGAAGCATCATTGTTAATCACGTATGTCAAGCTGTAAATAATGATGAGGAAGTTTGAGCTCAATCACTTGTTAGGATCACAGCTTCTTGGCTAGATAACCAGCCCAGTGGCTCAGATCCTTGGATTGGTATGTCACGCGTAAAAAAGATACCGCCATTCTTCGAACGGGAAACGGAGTTAATTCCATTCATTCAGCCTCGGGGATGGGACAAGTGATCACTGGTTTAGCATTACTACTTTGACGTAATGAATGATCCGAGGATAACCAACCAAGCTGCTTAGATGAGAGTGACACAGGAAAGGACACGTAAGGCAGGCAGAATGATTTTACGACTACTCAACACTTCACGAAGTACCGGTTCATGTAACGATATTCTGAAAACAAATTTTGCATTTAGCGCCTTCGTAGCACTACTTCATTTATGAAAATTACATTGCAAATGGAATCAGCTGGAAAGAATGGTGTAAAGTATTCATTGTTGAGGACTTGTTCGGCCATCGAATGATTGATCCTTTGGAATAGGGGTCTCCTAGAAGAGACCTTTCTGGTCATGTCCCGCGGTTGGTTTCTTATGATGAGTCCCTGAACATCGTACACTCCCGATAAGTCCTACAGGGTAAATGCGATCGATGAGCTGTTCATATCAGTGTGTCTGGCAGTTTTTGACAGCAAAAGCATCCCAGTAGCAACGGTGTTTACTCATGCCTGAAGCATAATCTACTCGCTGATACTTATGTGGGGGTAGTGTTGACTGTTGCTAGTTTTCTAAATCCTTTCTACCCCGGGTAGTTTGGGGCTATCCAGCGTCCCAGTTGGCTAGCTGCACCAAGTGAATTCCATGAAAAAACGTGGTGAATGTTTCCAATGGCAAAAATAACGTACCGAATTGCGTTTTCCTCATCTCTTCCCGTTTAGGAGCGAAAACAAGTGTCAGGGTTAGTTCTGATGACATCAGTCAAACCAATAGTCTCGAATTTCAGGACACCAACTTCACTCTTATTGACGATGAGGACCCTACTGTGCATCCCGGAGGTAAACCTGACATTAATTTGCTGGCTAGTGTTGCTTTCGACTTATGGAGACAACGGGCGTCGGCAGCGGCAGCGGCTTCGACAGCATTCAAACCACCCTTATCTTCGCCAAAACGTGAAAGATCCAAAAGCCCGGAACTCAAGATTGCGGACAATCGCGCGCGTTCCAGATCACCCGAAGCTCGATCTCCTACCCTAAATTCAGTGGTCAAACGAACACCGAGTGAGCCGGTTGAAATGCAGCGTTTCGCTGCACAAATCGCCGGTACAGGGCCAAAGCGTGTGTCTTGGTCTAATATGCCTCAAGTAGTCGAAAAACGTTTAGCGGAAAATCTCACTCCAGTGCAAAAAAAGCTTCAAGAGGTTTGTCTGCTTTGTTCTACATTTGTACCATATGTTCACAACATTTGTTTGGTCTGATAGTCGACAGTACTCTGTGTATTCGATATAGCGCCATAGTTTGAGTCAGGTCTTATTTAATACCTTCATTATCTTCGCCTCTTGCTGTCCTGGGAATGTGTATACTCACACAGCCAAGCCCAAAAAGTGTTTCCAAGTCGGTTAAGAGGAGTCCGCTTTATCGTTTGAGGCTGGTGCAGACGACCGTATTACAAAACTGAGGTAATATCTAGCTGAGAAACTTTAATACGACACCCAGCTGTTTGCTTTACGCCGACCAGCTGACAGCTCTCTTTCAATGACCAAGTTAAATGATACTGAACTCAAGGAAAGTTCACAAATCTGTCACCTGGACTGTTTTGTGGGTGATTCCCTTTGTCAGACCTCTTACTTTCAGTAAAACTCGAACCCTCAGAGCTCGGGAGGTGTATCAGTCTGAACACAGGTAGTGTTTTGGGATAATGTGGGACAAGTAGGAAGCCAACTTGCCTTCCAAATAACTCTTCACAAGGATGGAACAATATTGATCCTTTGAAAGGTCAATCACAAATACATCAGAGTACGTGCTTAATAAGTAGACTGGGATAAAACCTCTCACAATCAGTTAGACAGAAATAAAAATCGTGTACTATCCGTTCTGTTGCATCAAGCGCTCTCTTTCACTTCTTTTTACAGTCCCTTTTCGAAATAATGACTTCGGAGGCCTCCTACTTCCGGAGCCTCAACGTCCTCATTGAGGTATTCTACCGCGCCCCTTGCATGCAAGCTGGGACAGAGGGAGCTTTAGTCACCCACACCGAAAAACATCACTTGTTCTCGAATATTTTGGAAATAATCATGACAAGTGAGAGGTAAGTGGTGGTTGTCTTCATGCAGGCTGTTTGGAACCATTTGTAACCTTGTTGTTCCAGATCGAATTTCTGTAAAGACATGAAGTGATACACAGTGACTGGTACACTTATTATAAAGCCGTAACCTAGCAAGTCTTTCTTGGAATACCCAGAGAGCATCCTACGAGCGGATCCTTGTGATACGGGTATCAGTTGATTTGACGAACGAACCAAGCACGGAGGTGTAATGAACCCATGGTAGAACAGACCAACCTAGCAGCTTATATAGATCCGTCACTGTCAGAGTATTTCGAAGTGGGGATCAATCACAAGTTGGGGCAAAGGAGCCTCGGAGTAAGGAGTGTCCCTTCCGTAGCCGGTTGTGGAAATACATCGAGCAGTGTGAGAATACTCAGTTTGCTTAATCGAAAGTGCTGAATTTTCCTAGTAATATCCGAGTCAAGTCTTCATAATTTCTGTTGGTACATATGGCAGACACCAGTTGGAAAATCCCTGAGAATTATATTGAACGCAATCATTCCAACGAATTACGTTTCCAGCAGATTTCACAGCCACTCCACCGCACAGCAGTTCAGTGTAGATTTTATTATGGAACTCGAATGTTGATACTGTTTGGTAGATGAGTTGTTTCGTCATTCCCGGTCCAACAGTGTGGATAGAAAGAGTCCTTTCCCTAAGACGAGTCAGAGAACCATCTCCAGGTCTAAGTAGTTACGTTTACACACAAGTTGTCAGGTATGCTGCCCAAACTCCATACTGCCAAAGACGAAATTCGTCTGGACATGTCCTGAATAATACGGCACTCTTCGCCTGATAGCCCAACTTCTCCAACGATGAATTGATTTTGTACAATAACCTGCTTTTAAATCGTACATATTTTCCGGACGCTATTCATTTCGGAGTCTCGAGTTTTAAGTGACAGTTGCTTGCTCTCTAATCAGATCTTAGCTTCCTACCTGTTCCTTGAACTAAGTTCATACCAGCTGTTTTCAAAGATGTGTGAACACCCCAAGGATGAGTTACATCAAATCAATGGGACAAAGTTTACTTTTAGTCAGTGGTCCAGGGCATCGCACTTGGGGCAGTTATTGTATACAGGTTTTCAAAAAGCCATTCTTCTGAATGGAGGGTATTTTGACGCTTTCAACTATGCATGAAGTCTAGATAGGCCTCCTATCTGCAGTTTTCGGAATAAAGATATGTGTTTCCGATGTCCTAGACGATGTTTTCCACCTTTGCTCAGTTCTACACTTTCACGCTGAAGTCTGATGGCTTCTAGATTAGCCTGTTTCACCTTACTAATGTACTAGATCTATTTTTCAGTCGGACAATGCACAGGTGGTTATCGAAAAGTCCCGTTTGCGATCATATGTTCGCTCTTCGATCGATGCGAGGGGATAAGATCAAAGATCGAATAGACACCAGGGAAACCAAATGATTACTTATCCTGTAACAGCAACAGCACAGTTAGATTCTAATATTTATGAGAAATTTGCACCACTCGTTATTTGCACAGAGAAAGCACCCATATGGATAACGGGGAATAGCCGCTGCGAAGCTCGAGTTGTGTGATGGTGGTCACAGAATTTCACTTCTGATACTGTCTCCAACTGCAAACCAAGCGAAGTAAGAAGACATATCCGGCCGCGTAGTTCTTGAACATTTTAGGGTCTTTCAAGAACTGAGGTAACCTTTAAGATTAACAGTCCAAGGCTGGCCTACTGTGCTCACCCATTGGAAAATTTGATCGCATCTATGATGGGGAACCCAAGGAAAGTCATCCGAGAGCCATCAGAAACTCGGTGCGCTCAAATGCGTCTTTCACATGTCCAAATGACAACAACTTAGTGGTGCCCGCTCTTTTAGATATGTGGCCCGTATTATCGCTAAGCCAACATGAATGCTGGTTTGCTGTAACACACTGCTAGTAAGGTTGCTGAGAACGTTTGGCTGTTCCGTATTTATTGAAGCTCATAGATCCCGAGATCTGATCAACCCACTGTTCTATTGAAACACCAAAAGTTCACGACGTACACGCACTTGCAAATTGTTTTGCTCGTAACGAAAGACTCCATTGATATTTCTGTTTAGGACATTCTTCAACTGAATGTGATCCATACAGGCTGCCTCATGTTCCGACTGACAGGCTACCTGGAGTATATTTTCTTGGCGGATCACCACTCATAAGCTGCCTGAAAATTCTTTGATAGTCCACCACCGGTTTCGTCCTTTTTAGGTCTCATCAGATAGATGTGGTCTGTTGTGACTTCTACCTTCTCTGATAGTTATTTCCGACCACAGCACACTCTATAGTCCGTCGAATCACTCATCCTTAGTGACTATAAGACCCGCATTCCATAGTGTGCGGTATCGAATTCTATCTAGCTCGGTTGTCTTCCGCTTATCAGGTTTACTTCGTGGTCCGATACTACTGGGGTTATCTGTAGTTGTTCCACTATTTATCATCTAGGTAGATGAACCGGCGCAAGACATGAAGTTTGCCTTTTTGATGTTAGTAGTCAACCAGCAAGCGTGGCTGTGTGCCTGATACATCAGTGATGTGTGAGCCGAGAAGCAACATAGTTAAACCCCACTGTGTTTGGTAGAAGTACTGCACCGGAGCAGAACGCGTTTGTCATCATCGAGTATTTGTGTGCGTCTGGAATGCGAATCGATGATATGGGATTCCCATGGATTGAGACAAAATTATTTCATACGATGATGACTAAGTAAAGATAGTGGAATCATGAAAAATCATATTTGTAGTCCTTGGTTCCAAACGATGCGCAACGGCTATTAGCTGTCCTACAAACGAGAATATAGATGAAAATTTCTGATTGACATTCAAATGCGTGCGCTACGCTTGCTCACTCAAGTGACACATAGATGCACTTTCGCTCAACTAACCGGAAGCTTAGTTTCGTTTGTAGAATTCTTTTCGGCAAGTACTGTAAACCGGTGGGGATCACGGTGGTGTGAAAAGCTAGTTCGGACATAAAGAAGCCTGTGATCGGTTGATTTGGAACAAATATTTCAGATGGAAATTTAACCAAGAAAAGTAGTCTGGAAAATTTGGAACTGAGATAACGAAGCAATGTTTTTCGCAGTAAGGCTGCCTTATCTTAATTCTGAAATATTTTACAGTATCGATATGTGACGCGACATTGATTGAGACCTCGGTTTATCACAAGGAGCTTGTCAGATCCAACGAACTCAGGCCTGTGAACGTTACTTTCCCTTGAGTGAACCAGTCCTTCAGGTACACCAGATTTTGCATGTACCGATATAATCAGGTAGATTTCTGAAAGTTTATTCGTCAGTCACATTATAAAGTGAAAAGTGCCATATGTTCCGGTAATCTGCACCATCGTCATCATCAGAGACAATGATACCAGCGTGCACACTGATTCTTCCGTACAATCACAAAGTTTATCTGATTAGAATGAAGAGCAGAGTAGGTGAGAAAGTGGACCTGTTGCTCACCTGTCACAAACATTTTGATGTGTATACACCACCAAGCGCTCAATCGAACAATCCGGAAACGAACTAACTGTACAAATGCTGCTGATACCGATTAGCCACGATTTCCTGCAGTGTCTCCTCAGAGGGCCACAGGGACCCCATGCTAGAAGACGTACCACACCAACAGCATCCACACTCTTCACACTTTCTTTCACAGCGTTCTCCCAGGTTACTCGATGCCCACCTCGCAGTGTGCGGCATTCTGAGGGAAGTACGAAGAATCACGTTCTTCTCGGTAGGGCGATGTTTAGGCATGGGATAAAGGTCTGTTATCCCAGACTCACAAGAATCTCCCCAGCGTTTAAATTTCACTGGTCGGCACCTGTGAAGCCATTTTTCTCATCGAAATGGAACGCATATTACTGTTCAGGTCTTCGTCAACCGCACTAATGATTTTGGGCTTTGTAGACTGGCTTTTTAATGGTCGTAATGGTAGGTGCTTTTGTAAGTTGTGTATGTCATGGTTGTACGAGGGCTGAGATAATGCCAGGGCGCCCACACCTAGACAGGAGGACGATTGGGGTCCTCAACCAAGGCCTTTGACTCAAAAGCCTAACCGCAAGGCAGCGGTGTTTGGCGGGACAAGCCGCCACATGTTCCAACCCCCAACCTGGAGGGCCAGGAGATTGTGTTTGTCAGACCTCTAACCATTGACCAACCTGGTTTGAGAGACTCTGTGAGTGTCGCGCGGACAGTCCCCAGTATAGCTCAATGGGTCTCCGAGGTACACAAACCGCCACACCACGATAAGGTCCAGTCTCTTCGTGACGGGCATTTGGTTGTGCTGCAGGCACCTTAATCCGAGAAATCATCCAGAATCATTGACTACGATGGCTCGGTCATGTGCTACCATGCCGAAACACCGTCTACGAGACGAGTGTTGTTCTCCGTGCCTCCTTCATGATGGCGAAGACCGCGAGGTGGATGGCACATGACTTGGCAGAACGGCCTGAAAGAGATCACGAAGGGTTTGGGTGTTGTTGGTGTTGCACGCCTCCCAGGATGGGGTCCCCGTGACCCCGTCTGTGCTTGGTTGGAGAGGTTGCAGGAAGGGGTGGCTAAGCAATGTCATTGGCGTTCGTAATGTCAGTTTCTTTCCAGATTGTCTGATTGGGCGAATGGAGGTGTAGGCTTGACATAGGCCAGCACCAGGTCCCCTCCCTCACCCACTCTGTTTCTCTTCTTTTCACACTGGGGCTTTTAATATAATTATATATATATATGTATATAGACGAACCTTATGGTTGTACGGCTGTGAAGCATCAATGCCAGCACTGATGTTGCTGTCTTTGATGACGATGATGATGATGATGATGATGATGATGATGATGAGGTGCTTTTGTAAAGTGTTATCGCTTCTGGAAAGCTTCCTGACTAAATTAGACAGGATACTCACCTACCCGAGAGGCGTTGTTGTTCACTGCACCGTCAAAGGTAGCCAGACTTCGGGAAAGAAAGACTAAAATCAGCTGGATTTCCGTGGGTAGCATTTACGAAATTAAGTTTCAACTTTCGTTAGTAATCTCCGCAATTTCTGTATGAACTGACCGTCGGTAGTTGACTGTGTTTGCTTAGCCGTTAAACAACGGAGAAACAAAACCCTAGAGCCAAACTGCGTAGCGTGAATGACTGAGGCGGGCGAAATTCCTTAATGTATCAATTTCTAGCAAGTGGCGAAAATTCAATGCGATAAATTGATCCATCGATGTGTTTACCTGAGTAACTGCTTTTTTCGCTGGTGTGTGGACCATGTGTGTCTGGAACTTGCAAGCCTCGTGTCTTAAATGACCAAGTGATGTTTTTAGTCCTAGAAAGGTTCGATAGACAACCAGTGAGTTTATAACCAGTTTGATCAAGTATCAATTAGGAGGAGGAGTGGTACCTGTGAGGAGTCTGAAAAAGGAATGGACTTCCCTTATTCCGCTTAAACCAGGGACTTCCGAAATTAATCTCAGGTTCCCAAACACGGTTGACATGAGAGTAACTTTTAAGAAGAAGATTCTGTACCTTGTACTGGCGCACCCAGACGATCGCCTCCCTATAGATGAAACCAGTGATCGTGTTTACAAAACCAAACATAACGAGTGCAGCAAGATCTGCGTGAGACAGACGGTTAGAGAATCCCATACCAGAATCAAGGAGCAGATAGGAGAATAAAGAGACTGCTAAGAAATGCAAATAAATGTTGAGTGCTAACAGAAGACTCAGCAAAAGCGGGACTTGCGCTGAACACGGGATCCAGGAAATTCACTTGAGGGAGCAATACTCGTTATGGTTCTGAAAGCTCTTCGCAACCAAAGAACGACTTCGCCCTTCTTGGGATCGGCCACCGGGTCTCCGTCAACCTTGTGCTCAACTTGAACCCGAATTGTACGAAATTTGCGAAGTACACCCTTGCACACCATTTGAGTCTTCAGCGGTGTTCTGTCCAGAAAATAGGATGCAACATTTCTGGTATCTTACCAGCTGAAACATTAAACAAACTCAGTGCACTACGTTCAGCTGTAGAATATCATTGTCTGGAGATTCATCTGGAATTCAGCTGTAGCTCCCCTTAGAACCAAAGTGGTATGCAAATAAGTTTCGCGAGATTTAGAGAATGCTGATCTTTTGTGGTGCTGACCCTGCTTCACACAAGTGTGACTGAGAGTCCAGACATTGCCAAACATTCCAGTGTGATTGAAATAAAAATGTGTAGATTAGGAAAGCGCATGGCAAACGGTTATGGATTACCCAAGCTCTCACCTGGAAGTGTGAAGTTATCAGTGAAGCGGAATTATCCATAGATATTGCTTGGATCTGATGTAGGAAGGTTAAATCGGAAAAAACGTCCACGTATTCTCACCACCTAACCAAATTCTTGTAAAAATTTCGAACCCCGAAGACGAATAAAATTCACAAATGATACCCAAGAAGAATCATCAGTTGAAGTCCCCTGAACCGGGAGAACAGGGATCCAAACCCAGTCAAAATCACTTTAAACTCCTCTCAACCCGTCGACTGTGAGGTTTAGATGCACGAACTAGCCGAAAATCTAGTATGCTAATCATGTGAAGTACTGCTGAACGGTTCTGCGTCTGCCTCAAAACCTGACCAAAGTAGTAACCTACTCACTTTGTCTGACATAGCTTTTGTGTCAAGAAATGAAAGGTTTTCAGCTATGAATCCACTGGTTATCTGCCAAGCCTTCTTCAAACAGTGGTTTCAGAGTCGGTTCCAATTTTTCCACAACTAACCAAAGTTATGAGAACTTTTCCTCTGTCTGGCATCCTGACTGGTCTTAGTGACTGCAAAATCGCTGACAAGTATGATCCGTTATTCCGCCAAATTCGATACACTATACAGAAGTCAGGTGTCCTTGGTCAGCTGGTCATTTGAGCTCGATGCCCACATCCCCCGGGTACAGCTATTGAATAGGCTACGTCATCAGTCCTTCTGGCTTACCGGACACTGTTACATTAAATGCAAAAGTAAACAATTTCTTTACGAGCCCACAACACGCGCGTGCTCTTAGAGGAACAATATTACAGAATCTGCTGGGACTGTCATGCGGGTTCCAGTTGGCATCAGTGTGCCAAAGACAAGCGAGTATCCTTAAAGGGTAAAGATTATGATGTTTCCTCTATGGGTAAAAAGGCGCAACCGTTAATTCGCTGCAATAAGAGAACGTTTGTCATTATAACCAGTTAAATTATTGCTGTCCATGTATTTCGGACTGTTCTTTCTTTTCACTTTATCTCAAATGTAATCCTATTCATAAGTCAACCAGGCTGCTCTTTTACCGTTGTAACTTTCCAGTTTTCTACGTGCCATGGAGGGCTGTTTCCGTAAAGACCCGTGGCTCACCAACCTCCTCGAAATCGTCTACAAATACTCTGAGGCAGACTTTCAGGCTTATGTAACATACGTGCAGAATCAGACCTACCAGAATCGCACATTGTGTAAACTAAGGTAGGACCTTTTTCCTAAATGTTCTATGCCTTTTCCCCATTGCATATTGCCACAAATGAGATTGTTACATGAGGAAAAGTCGTTTGACCTCTTCCATTATATTGCTCGGATTTGGAATGATAGGAGAACGTAATTTGTTGCGAACTATGTGGGGATCAGTGTGAAGGATATTTTTGCGTAAAACCGAAGACGTACTCCCTGTTTGCAGAAATTCTTAATAGATTTGAGAAATTCGGTCTGCTAAATGCACCAGACGTGCTAGCTAGCTAGCTAGCTAGCTAATCCAGTTGTAATTCGTGCTAGCTGCACAAAGTGCTTCGGCCGTTTTTCGTTTACGTTTTACGAATATTCGTAGGCACACGTGTCTGGAGTGCCACCATAATTATGATGCAACTGTTTGAAGCACGAGGCCAATCAGTCTCGTTTGTATGGGTCATAACAGCTTTATTTATACGTTGAAACATTCTCTTAAATCCTATTGCCTACCGAACTCAAAATATTTCAAATACTCCAGTGAACGGAGGGCGTAAGTTTGCTCCAACCCCCTAGATATCAGGTAATCGAGAAAGACAGAAGTGAGATGGTTAAGACCAGCGTTCGTATGTGATTGGTTTCAGTGGAAAACTATTGTTAAGTATTTTGTTTCACGTGCAAGCTAAGTAATTCCTCGGAAGCGATATAAGAAGACCACAAGCAGCTATCGTGTTCAATTGCCGCCCAATCACGAATTGTTCCGAAGGATTCTGCATGAACCAACGACACAATATGCAGCACCAGTGAACACTTATTTTTATCTAGTAGATTTGGTCTTCTTGCTTGGTCTCTTCTTGCTTATACTCAACTACCATTTACTATTAGATGAGGCCAATATTGATCAGTAATGACTGAGAACTTTAATTGATGAAGCGTTAGTGAGGTGACCTAAAATTTAGCGACGTTTTGTGTGGCGATAATTCGATCACAACTCAGGACTCACGCCTACAAACCATCCAAGTAGGCTTAGGCGGAATGACAATCGTTCGGATGACTCTGTCGTACAACAAGAGTTGATGAAGGCAGTTATTGCAAAATCAACTAACTCACGTGCCACCGATAAATGATTGATCCTTAAGTGGAGTCATGTGATAACTGATTCAGTAGGTCGCTTGACAAGGAATAAAATAGATGCATAGCTGTGGGTTGTATGTGTGCTGCGACGATATTTTGCAATGTGGATCAACTGTCAATAAGCGTATTATATGGATCGTAAAAACTTTCGTTACATCGTATCGACAGTTCCGTGAGATACGATGTTCAGTTCATTTACAGTTATTTCCCAGAAAAATCTACGAAGTCAATCCGAATCGTCCGCACTTGCGAAGAATTCTATCTCGGACTATTTTGATCGTCTTAGGTTTAAAATACTTATCAAAATGCTCACAGAGTATTCACCATCATTTCATTTCTTAAATAGTTTAATCACTCTGGATTGTTCATTCTTGGTCGACTTGGTTGATGTCATACAAACACTGTCGCTTCCATCATAAATGTTGCTGCAATGAGGAATGCCCATCCTGCTAGTTACCAGTAGGGGGAAACCCGGACTAAACTGGACATGTGATGCGCGTCTGAATAAGCCACAGACTCAGTATGGACCATGTAAACAAAGCAGCTTGGTGACCAGCAGTTCTTTGGCGCCGTTGCGGATTATTGGTAGCTCTAATGGACTCATTAGTCGTTGGCTTGTTCGTTAAACCTTCACAGAAGCAAGTAGGGGATGAACTAATGGAGGTTCGGTACTCTACCCAAAATCGAGTAGAGTACTGGCCCAGTTTATCAAAAAATATCGTCAAAAGGGTTGCACGGGCTCTACGTATGAGACCGTAGAACAAAGAAATAGTAGGCGACCGAAAGAGGCCGAAATTTGTGGACGAAGCAACATTATTTTCATCAGCAGGCCTGAGCAACCAGTCAAGACCCTCCATATATCATCACAAGCCACTAAATAATGCAATAATGCAACGCATAATGCAATAGTTAGTGAGGAACAATCGATCGGGACGAATGGTCTTCATGTTGCAATACATCAAATAGTTCAATGGAAGTGCGCAAAATACCGACAATAACAACCCATCAAATCAAAGTATCTACAAAACCAACACGTACCGCAAGTACTAGGATGATCAACCAGAGCAAATTGTGGAAACTGCAGAAAAAGTCAGCTTTCGGCAAATCAACAGAGTCAGGCGAACTCAGACCACACTGTCGCAGTGATCTAGACCGGAATCACTCTTATCCAGTCACATTATAGGTATCAAGCCTACTTCATCATCACTGTCAAAGACCCACACATGAAAGGGTGACATACCGCTTAAAAGCTAACTAAAGACGTCTCCCCGCATGGCGACGAGACGGTACAAATCAGTACCCAACCTCACTGAACAAGCTGAAGACGACAATCATACTGGACAAGTTCAGTTGCTGGCGTACGCTGTGAACCAATCGACAAATGTCACAAGAAATAAACACGTACACACACAAAGTCTGGTCACATCAGAGGGAGTGAACTCAGTTCACCTCTGCGGCCACTTCATCTCAGACTAGGCAATGAATGTCTGATAGCCCTGGACTCGTAAAAGTGAACCCATCCTATAGATGAGGAGGTGAGGTTGTCCTAGCGAGCATGTGAAGACAGAAATGGTAGAACGGGTGCATGAATTCGACATTTAAAGTCTATCCCACCATCCCGTACATCCACCTTCCTGACGAGGAGCCTGTGTTTTAATGCGCAATCCTCGAATGCGCGCAACTGGATGAGTACCAAGGGATGCTTGCATCTCCATGTCTTCCAATCTCAAATCGGCATGTCCTTCATCCGACACGACGTTACCACGCTGAAAGTCCGCAAATCAATACGACTTTTGTGATATTTTCCGCTGTACGTTTTTAATTTTCTTCTGCTTTATCGGCTCAGTCTAGTGAAATTTTGGGTTTGGCGTCTTTTCTCCGGATACCGACCAATTGTACAATTTCTGCTTCATTTACAGGCAACACCCCGCATTTCTAGAAGCAACAAAACAACTGCAAACACATCCAGAGTGCGCCTTCCTTGATTTGAACTCATTCCTACTTCTTCCAATGCAACGAGTGATGCGATTGCGTCTCCTAACATCAACTGTACTGCATTACGCTCCTATGAACTCTGCTGTCTACCGAAGCGGTTTGGTTGCCTTGGCTTCGCTCGAACTGGTGAGTTGAAGTAGTTGTGATTGTCACAAGCTTGGGGGGGCCGCTCCAGTTTTTTTTAAAAAGCCCACCTCCAGGACACATTCTAGTGCTTTCACAACAACAGAGACAATCGGAAGTTCGATTTCCATAGGTGAATGCAGTCTGGCGAAAGTGATCATCACCAGATAATTTAGCTTTGTTTTCATTCAGACAAACAAGCATACACATGCTTGACGATCAACCCTGTTGTCGAGCTTCATTACTGACTGATCAAAGCGCTATGATTATTTTTTTGACGGAATACACTACTCATCAGGTTGCCAAAGAGTCTTCGACAGCCCATGAACAGGTCTGCTCCATTTAGAGGCCCTCGAGTTACCAGTAGCCTTGTGTTACTGTGATTAGTCGTTACTCGTAGACAGTAAAGATGTTCGCATACTCATCAACCAAGAAAAACTAAAAGTTACCTCAGGGAATTCAGTCTTTTGCGGAGATTTTTGGAAGGCCTGATTACATAACAGTCAGGCAGTTGAAATAGGACGACCATATTCAGCGAAATCTACCTGTTAACAGGGCTGGACACCAGAGTGGATACATTAAGGCTTGCGAATGACCCAATTCATTGCTGTGGTTGGGTGTCTTTTCCGCGTGAATGGTACTCGTTGAGCACCAATCCACCAGTCGATTTTGGAGTTAGCTAGGATGCATCAACTTCTATATTGCAGCGATTTGGCTCCGTGATCAACATAATACTGTTGAGTTGACAAGTAGTGATCACTGGCCTGGGTGCCGGGTTATTAGTGAAGGACAGCACGTCGCATATCGCAACAAGAAATTGCTTTACCGTGTCGGGAGGTGGGGGATCCGTCGCATAAAAGGAGCATACTGAATATCGCTGCGAAATACAGTCATTTGCAAATCAAGCTGATGTTTACTGGAGGCTCAAGTGAATCTCATTTGAATTTCTCGTGTATATCATGGACAACCTTGTAAGTAGTATGTGTTGCGCCAAGAAAGTGCATGTGGGCCACTCACACACAGGTAGGCGCTTCATGGTGGGCCGCATGTTCGAAAGAAATCTGAAACGTTTTTGTTCTTTTCTCTAGCTTGACCGCTTCGCCTTATTCGACCTTGCGATCTCGTTTAAACTTTTACGGTCCCGTGATACACCATGCATCTCACTTCAAGTTTCCTCATAGTAGTGAGTTCACCAAGAGGTGTGTTTAAAATGCGTGGGTGCTGTACCTCCAAAAATATGGCCTAGATATTTGCACAATAACAATAAATTTGATTGATTATCGGTCAAGACCTAAGGTTTAAACGTATGCGCACGTTACAAACAGTAGACAGTGTGAACCTTTCTATCCGATAACCGTGAACGTGTATTTGGTACTTGTTCGACAGGCCGAATCATCCTACTCACTTGTATTGTGCAACCAGGTTACGCAGACACAGTTCTGGGAAATGAATTTATGTCACAAGACAGGGCATAATTGGAAAGACAACAGACTGAAGCCTATGAATGACCTCTAGGCTTGGTCTGAGGATCTACAATACTTACGAAAACTGGCCTGACCAGACATCTCTTCAAGCCGCTGCACGAATGGCGCAGCCAGCCTATATGCATAAGGCAATAAGTATCGATAAATAAGTGCCAACCAGAACTCATTGAGCATACAGGAATGAACCAGTCTATTTACTGAGCTGCTCGGCAGGTCAATGGTTAATAGTAACTCTGATGACCAGTTATTCCGCTACATAACCTCGTCACATAGCACCAAGTCAGAATGGTCTCAGTTATATTCTTCGCACTGGAGATTGGATGATTCGAGGACAAATATTCATGCATCACTGTATCCTTTTAAATAGCACAGCTATCTAAACTATTCTATCGTGATTTACAGCTCCTAGCAGAATGTGACAGCAAGAAGTTGTACATGGAACAAAAGGAACGACTGATGGAGCTTACCATTCGCTTCGAATACAAGCTGGATGCTAAGGTAATTAAATCAACTGGTTTAGCACGCTTTTGAGTAAAAAAATGTTTGTTTTGATCAGTACCACGCATTTCTAACCGTATTGCTTTTCTTCTGTATTTTACCTACACCTGGTTGAAACCGTCTGCTCTTTGAGAGCAAAAGGTACCCGCCATAGTATTCGCTGTATCGTATTGTGTTAACTACATTTTAATCTATATTTACGGTTTTTCCTTCCAGTCAGTGGCAACTGAAAGTCGTCGGCTGATCAAAGAAGGGGAGTTGCGACTGGTCACGGTCACCAAGCAGACTAGTAGTGCATTTCAACGAAGGCTTTCTGGAATTCGAAGACAGAAGGTTGTAAGCGCTAGTCTGTTTCTCTTCAACGATCTGCTCATCATAGCAAAACAACGCAGGTTCGTTCATTTTGATAGCCTGAAGCTTGTGTATTAGGTTTTACCACCGATCTATGCAACGCTAGGTGCGTGTTACATTGGCGTGAGATGTGCGAAAAATGTTTCCCGTCACGAACCTGAGCTAAAAAAGACAGGCGCCACAGATATAGGTATCTAATTACCTACGTCGGCTTCTTTGTAAATAAAGTATTTTTTGACATCTAGTTTCATGATAACGCATAAAATTCGGCAGCGGAATAGCTTTAGTGCAACTGGTCAATCGACTGATCTTTGTTCACCTGGATAACCATTATCTCGATTAGTATACTATTGCCAACGTTGCAAGTAGTGTATTTTCTTAATCGTTTTTGGCGGACACGACTGGCTGTCTACGCTCGAGCCCTCCAAACGCAAAGTAAAGTCCCATGCAAAATGAAACCCCGCTGTGCCCGAATAACATACGAAATGCTGGTAACCGGTTAACAGGAATTACTTGAACATACATACACCTTCGCTGAGTCACTTGGACTACCTTTTTGACTACCTTTCCTGTTTTCGTCTCGACGTCCATAAGCTTAACAAAGTTGTCAACCGGATGAATGACCAATTATTCGTGCGAACCAGAAACCTGGTTTCTGTTTCTGTACTCTTCCCGGAAACCAGTACAACCTACACAATGGCAGCCACTTTAAAGCATCCAATAGGTAGTCTTCTATCATATTCATCGAGCTGCCTGTTCTGCTGATGGCTAGTCCAGATCAGACAGCCCATATTCAACCATAATCTAGTGATGGTATCTCGGCAAGTTCTTAGGACATACTCTGAGACGTTTGAATGACGTTCGTAATGCTGCGATGCCGATCAACCCTTCAAGGGGTCTTACAATAAACGGTTTCCGATGGTGAGAAAACCGCTTTCGGTTTTGAATCAATTTTCGAAGCAGTACATCAGAATAAAGTTCCTACTTAAATCTATAACTGAAGAAAATGCCACTCTGCTCCACCCGTTGACTAAATTGCGTTACCAACATCTAAACGAATTGCCCAGTAGACCGATCTTGTAGTAGAGTTTCCTGACAGTTTGCGGTGACACACTTTGCTTTCTTTCACACACAGACTCCCACTTAATGTGTTGAAATATTGGTAGCTCGGGTGAGTTTATTGGTTATTGATCAGGTGGCTGTTGATCTGTTTGCAATTGGTAGTTGGCTTGCAAACATTTTGTTACTGTACCAGAAGACATCATCAGCGCGCAGTCGGGTGGGTGCTTCTTACTTGCTTGCGTGCACTTATATAGTATTCAAAGGCTATCTGTTATCTTGTGACGTGATTGGCTACTTGGCTACAAGATAACAGATAGCCTTTGAATACTATATAAGTGCACGCAAGCAAGTAAGAAGCACCCACCCGACTGCGCGCTGATGATGTCTTCTGGTACAGTAACAAAACGTTTGCAAGCCTATTGCCAAGCTCGGCGAATAGATCAACAACCAATAGACTCCCAATTAATTCCTGCCTAGCCAAGGAAGATCACAGGCTCTCCGATAAAACTGAGGCTCTTTTTCAAAGGTTCTGCGATTAACAATTGATGAGAAGGACACGTCTACTCTTTCAAAATACTCTGCGCACTGTGTTTCTACTGGTTAAATTTCTCATGCTTTCACGATTTACATCGTATGATACAATTTTTAATACACCCAGGAGCGATGTTTTCACACCCAAGACAAGCCAAAGTGCAAGTTAATGTTTGTTGCTGAGCTCCATTTAGTCAGCGATGTATAAGCTCAATCTCCTTGTCTGATGTGTATGACTGATTAGAGAAAGCGGAATGGTGAAAAGCTTTCAGTAGCTCCCAAGGTGCCTGATTTATGTCGGGATTCAGCGGTCGAATTTTCTGTGTGCGAAACCTATTTTTGGATGCAAAGAACTTCTCACAGTTTCAACCCAGTAGCCAAATTATAGAATTGAAAAACCCATTATTTGTTTGTACGCCATCATCATCATCGTAATAATAATAATAATAATCATCAACGACAGCATAACATCACTATCTAAAACTGGTGCATCGCTGCCGCACCGATGTGGCATGAATTCATTTGTATATGTGCGATCCATGGTTGCACGTGGGCCGGGATACTGCCGTGGCGCCTAGATTTAGATAGGAGAACAATTAGGGTTCTCGACAAAAGCCTGACCCCGAGGCTGCGGTGTTTGGGGGAAAATGCAGGTACATCACACTTTTTACGAAACAAGTCCCCACGCATGTTGCAACCCCCAGTCTGGAGGGCCAGGAGACTGTGTCGGTCAGAACTCTAACCATTACCCAAACTGGTACGGACAACCTCGGTAGTATAACTCACTGGGTTGCGGAAGCACACAGACCGTCAAACTACGGCAAGGTTCAGTCTATTTGCAATTGCTGTGGTTGCACACTTCGCTACTGACTAGAGTCAGGTATTCATCTGTTGGTACGCAAACGCCCATTGTTTTTACACCGATGGAAATTCACTGTGATGTGTTTCATTTCGCCAAGGATTACCATCGCGTGTCGTTTCACCCTTTCAGCAATAAAAAGCTGATGGTTGATGATAGTTGTCCACTCACCGCAATCACAACGCAAGCGAACGGTACCCCCGCAGGAGCTGTGATAACCAGATATTATAACTCGCAACAGTCAAAAGAAGACGAAGAGTTCTCAAGTTTCCCAACTGTGACTGACCGAAAAGATTCCCTGTATCAAAGTTCCTCCGATATGGAGGGTTTTGCCGTCTACCCCTTCAGCCTATTTATCGAGAGCCCAGATCATCCAAAAGCCGAATATAAGCTGCAAGCCAAAAGCTTGTGAGTTAGACTTGTCATATGTGTTGTTCGGACGTTTGTAACCATTGCTTTTTCAAGTTTGGTGTCTGGTTAGTATGCTAAACAAATCTACCCCTGGTTTTGGTTTTCTAACGCATACATGCCCACTAGTGGTGCATTACACTGGAAGCCCTGAAACCAGTCGTTTTTCAACGTCCTTGGAATGACAATTAGTTTGGGCATGCTACTGGTGTTACGGTGATACTACTGATGGGGAGGCATGCGAGTAGTATGTTTTCTCGTAAATCCGCTTAGCGTCTCTTGAAAAGTGAGATTTATGACAGAATTTGTGGAGTCGATTTGCAGCATTTCCTTGGAATTGAGAAACAGTCAATGAATATCCAGCAAAGTTCAGGAAGACGCGTTTATAGTGAAGCTGGATATTCAGTATTTGTAAACAAAATGCATATGATAGTTTTGCTTCCCAATCCAATAGTCTGTAACTGTTCAGTTGGCATTTTCGAACAAATAACTCCGCAGAGAAGGCCTTCTTCCTTCAATGCGAGTTTCTGATCGACCTTCAAGTGCCATTCTCTAAGCACTTTCGATTCATCAAACTCGGGCACTTATAGTTAATGATACCAGTTGTAAACCAACACACTACACACAACAACTCACAGCACTATAATAGTGAACAAACAAAAGGTCATTTTTCTCCCGCGCAGCAGCAAAATGACTTTGCCGGATTTTGTCTAAGAATATAATGAGGAACGCTGCCTTTAGTTGGCTATACCTAGACCTGCCTCTCGTCAACATCCACGGCAGCATCAGCGGGTAACAACAATGCTTCACCGCCACACATCCATATCACTTTTTTCAATAAAGGCTTAAAATGGGAGAAATAAAGTGGTAGAAATTAATGAATGATTGTATGCGGATTTCTTGTTCCACTGAGGTGTCGTTTTCACTGGCCGCGCAATCACTCATCCTTGGTTGGGTCCAAGAAGTTGAAAATTCCAAACCGGATCACATTTTGCGTGAAATTGCTTGTCCACAGACTTCCGACAATTTCTACTTTGGAAGTTGGCGTTATCGTCCGTCTGATTCTTTCGTGGGACGTGAACAGCCTGAGCCACTAGTAATCACCATCACCATCACCAGAAGAGAGTTGGTTAACCATTACACGAACCCTAGTTACACTTTGGGATATTGGCAGAATTACCCACATACTAACACACCAATATATCCATCAGACACATTTCAGCGAAAATTACTAGAATGATACACTGAAATGGTTCTACAGCACTATGACCTTTAACCGTAGCGGATTTACCCATCACTAAGAACACCATGGCACCATAACATGAGTACCGTTGGGTATAGTAGAATTTTCATTAGAAGAACACTTACGAGAGGCTCCGAAGCATGCATGAGTGGCCAGAAAACTCGAAACCTTTCAGCTATAATTTTAGGACCATAGTCCAGTTTTTCTGTGACTGCAAAGTCATTTCGGTAGCCTGCATACAAAAATATTCCTCTTTGTCCAGAAAGTACACGTGTTGCTATTTTGTGATAAGGTTTATATCACTAGGTTTTCGGAGGATGAAGGGGATCCTTGTTGGCTTTCGTAAGAATAGTTCAACCCACGTCGTTCTAACCAGGAATCTGTTAGAAACAGTTTCGTTAATTACCAATGAAAAATATTTTTCTACTCTTACGGAAACCTAAGAATTTGACTGACTCCTCTAATTTGTTCCTGTTATCATTTTGAAATGTCATCAGTAGACCACTAAATTCCCGTTTTCCAACTTGTTGTAACAGGCTAATGTGTGTATATATCCCACTTACACACCTCTCAGATCCGAACGAGAACGGTGGCTCGATGCGCTATGTCCGACCCAGTTTGCTATCTCTGATGAAGCTTTGATTCGAGGCAAGATTTATTTTAACGCACGTGTAACGCATTTTCTACTATCGAAATGAGTTGTTTGCGCCTACAGAGATTTGATTAGCTTGGGAGTTTTGAATATTTTTGGATGGTCAATTCCCCATGTGCATCAATATATTACTGTGCACTTGAGAACTTGTATTTTCGGTCAAAGATCACTTCATACTTCGTTAATCTGTGCATTGGAATCAGACACATAGCACGTTGGTTTCACCAAGCTGATAAAGCACGCCTTGACATAGGAAAGGGTGTATTTTTATGATGTCATTCCTCACAACTCCACTCCCCCGAAAATGCGCGGAAGGAATAGGATTACGGATAGCGGGTAAAATCTAGCTACTGATGAAGTTCAAGTAGTTTAAACCGTACTACGTAACCTGGTTCACATTGCAGCTGTCAGCAACGAACAGGCTGAATGGACGCACCAGATGTTATAAACATAGATTGCCCAGCATCATCCATGAAGGTGACTGCAACAGCATTGTTGATGCTTCGTGGTCGTGCAACCGTAAGGTTAATTTAATTATTTCAGAAGAGCTTGGTAAACAATCGGTAGTTTTTATTTCGGCAACGTTTCGCTTTTGACACAAAGGCTACATCAGGCCATTGAACAGGTCACCAAATTGGCCAGGTTATAAGACAGACGGGAAATCAATCAGTAAGTCCTCTTCACACTAGATCAGTGCTGAGTGTCAATTAATGGCTCTTGTCGGCTAGTCTGGGTGCCAAAATCTTGAATGGATGGGTTGGAGGAGTTTCAAATTAGTTCCGATCGGTTTTCGTTCCTTAATCTTCCACCTCAGGCTGCTTCACTTGATGATTCACCTCGGGTGCCACTGGTAGATTTTCCCTGGTCTTTGTGGGATTGTGAGTGCTCCGACAATTGAGTTTGAGGAATGTTGAGGTCAAATGGAATTCAGATGATGACCACTCTTCCTTCTAATGACCGCACACCAACACGTGTCAGCTTGAGTGACCCAAGACCGTTCTCCACACGCTAACCAGTTCCACGCCCTCAATCCTGCTAACGCTGGGATGCATGGCGATTTTCACCGCCTTGGCTATCAGTCTTTATGACATGGACCGTAGTTCTCGCCTCAACATTTTCTAAGTCTATTTTGTGTCCCGTGTCCAGTGCGTGTTCCGCCATTCCCAAGTCTTTCAGTAATGCTTGATATTCACCTGTGTTTCTCGGCGGCCTGCTTATTTTTCTACAATGCTCTCCAACTCTCCGGGAAATCTAGTACTTACATTAAGAAGTCATGTGACTTCGCCAACAAAGCATTGGGTGTCAGTGTTGAACCAGATGATATCCTCGTAAGTTTCGATGTGAATTCGTTATATACAAATGTGCCAAAAGGGGATTCTTTAGAAATAGTCAGGCGACTGCTGTTAGCGGACACCAACCTTTCAGAACTAACACACCTTACGGTAGATGAAATAGTGGAAGGCATAAAAGCATGTCTGAATCTCACCCACTTAGTTTTTGATTCAGTGGTTTATACTGAAGAACAAGGGTTAGCAATGGGATCTCTCTTTTCCCAGAAGGAAACAGTTTGCTCACTGCCGCGTTAACTTATCTCGTGAGAGCTATTCACGCTAAATAATACTCCCTTAATTCATGACCTAACCGACTGAACGTACCACGCACTAACCTAACTGATCTAAGTGATTGGTCAACAGTGAGTGGGGCGACTTATTTTTTGCAGATTACCTTCGAAGCGACTTGTTTGTCACATTTTCGATGACATTCACTCAGATACGTGTGGGAGCAAGAATGTCTTACCAACCAAACAGGTTTACTTCAACTAAGTGCCCAATGTTTAGTCCAAAAATACCTACCTGTTGACTCCATAGTTCGTCAGGACGTTCAGCTTTGTTAAATAATACTGTTGATTCTATTTTCAGACTGTCCCCAACTGCTGGCGAAACGTTCATATGCGGCCACAGCAGGCGACGAATTGGAATTAAGGGAGGGTGATACAGCATACCTGCTGGTTCGGCTCAGTGATGGTACGTCGCCAAGCAAATAAACACTTCCTGTCATCATGTTCACTTTTTGTACAAAAAATATCTCCGGATGGCGCTCTTTGGCAGACTAGTTGTTTTGAAGTGTCAAGGGAGAAGGCGTCATTCAGCTATCGATTAACGATTGTGACGTCTTGGTGCACTGACGTTGAACCAGCCAACTAAGCCGCTGTTGGGACAAGTTTGTACATCGGACAACGGATGTGCATCAACTCAGAGGAGAGATGAACGTAATTTGTCACCTTTTATGAGTTGGGTGAATTTGCATACGAAACCAGTCGACATCGCAAAAGTGTGGAGGACTCCACAATCCTCCCATTCGCGTCTTTTTCTGCTTGTCCCTTGGTATCTGCAATGTGGTGGCAAACTGCTTCTTTTTTGGTGAGAAAGCTACAGCCAGTTTTTTTTTCAATTTGAAATTATGATGGCTCGGCAGTCAGTAGTCAGGTTGGGAACAACTCACCCGCGATTGGTGTGTTGAACTTCCCTCGAATATGGGTAATTCTACTGATAATTTGTTTTGTTTTTCTTCACGAATCACTACCTATGAGGTCGTTGAAAGAGTTTTGACAGTCCATTGCTGGTTTCATCTCTGAAACTCTACCTAACCGATGAGCCTCAAAGAAGGCAAAAGCGGTCGTGGGCTGTCGGGAAGTTTTCACCTAATGAGTACAGTCAGTAGTCAGGTTGGGAACAACTCACCCGCGATTGGTGTGTTGAACTTCCCTCGAATATGGGTAATTCTACTGATAATTTGTTTTGTTTTTCTTCACGAATCACTACCTATGAGGTCGTTGAAAGAGTTTTGACAGTCCATTGCTGGTTTCATCTCTGAAACTCTACCTAACCGATGAGCCTCAAAGAAGGCAAAAGCGGTCGTGGGCTGTCGGGAAGTTTTCACCAGCCTAATGAGTACTGTTCCATCAAGAGAATTCACTGCAATATCCCGAATGTCGTACGAAGTAAAACACGAGGCGGCATTTCTGAAGCGTATCCAGTTGAAGAGTGAAAAAAAGAAAAATTCAACTTAGATTCGGCTAATTCGTTTGGTAAAACCAAACTAGTTTGCAACTGAGTGTATTTCGTGAATTCGCCTTGTTTGCTTATTCATGCTGACTTGTTGGAATACGACAAACGGGATCTGATTAGCAGTGTGTGAAAGTAGTTTACTAAGTTACTTTAGATTTCATGAACCAACGTCAGCTTGGGCCTCTGGACACTATCATTGAACAGTTTAAAACGGATCAAATCCATCAATCCCACCATCAGGGACTTGTGCGACACTGCCGTGTTCGACAGGATCTTTCGTGCCAAACCACTGTATTGAACCATTGTGTCATCTCTGTAGAAATCGGTCGTTTCTCTAATTAGAAAAACATCCATGCTGTCATGATTCAGCGCACATTGTGGGAGTGAACAACTCCGAATTCCCTGTCACGTAACAATCTAACGCTATCGGACCGATGGTACACCGGACATAACTATGTTTATTTCAGACCTTTCTTTTTAATGCTATTAGTTTGATCGATGCGATTAGTCCGCTCATTGTGTGTGGTCGTCCACGTTGTTGTTTTACAAATTCATAAATATTCGTTTATTGAGCTGTGTAGGATAACTCGGGATAGTTCAACGGCTAAGTCATGAACCGACAGTCCGCGGTTCAAACCCAACCCTGGTATCTCTGCTGCTTCTATCTAAGCTTGGGCAGTTTGGCAGTGCCCTCGTGCTTCCTTCAGGTCGCATGGCAGTTAGGTCACCAAAGGATGTTGCAGCTAAACGATTAGTTATTTTTCAGTCTCACATCACTGTCGTTTTGAACAGTCGTCTTCCTGTCCTGGCGCAATTATTCATGTGAATCCACACCAAAGGGGGGAGTAGCACTGGACTCGAGTTTCGCTCTTGTTAGAGCTCATCATACTAATCACATCGCTCAAGCGTGAACACGTTCGCCCGTTCAGACTTGAGAATTCAGATACGTCCATCGTGCGCTAGTAGAATAGTGGTGACACGTTCGACTCACGTGTCAGGTGTCCGGAGTTCAAGCCCCGGCACGGCCATTGGATATCCACTGCTGATGGGCTTTAACAGGAGCAAAACTCGAGTCCACTACTTCCCCCTTTGGTGTGTATTCACATGAATAATTGCACCGGGACAGGAGGATGACTGTTAAAAACGAGAGTGATGTGAAACTGAACAATACACCTCCTGCAGAACCCCCACGATGAGTTATTTATTGTATATGTTTTGGTCACCATGTCATATGCTTGACTCTGCTCTTCTACTTGTGACGCATTGATCAGTGGTTCCAAGACATTACCAGCTGTATGCTTTTGCACCTCGGCCACCAGCAACGTTCAGTGAGTTCACCTTCTGACATGACGGTGGTGTTGACCTCAGCATTTTTATCCAGTTGGACACCTCACTGTTGGTAAACTTTAACTGGACGCCATGAAAATAGGATTTATCTGTTCGTTTGGAATGATACTCACGATAGTGAAGCACTTGTCCTGAGCGGACACTACTCATTAGGCCGATGAAAACTCTCAGAGAACTGGCAATCGATCTCACGCTTTTTTATAGAACCATCAGACAACCGAAGTCCCCATATTTACACTAACCTCATTTTCTACTTTAAAACCAGAATGGAATGGTGTGCAAATTATGAATGCAGCAACGAGGAGAAGGTAGCACTTCATTAACATAATTTGTTCAGACACAGTAGCTCCGTCCGATGCGCAAATGGGCCATTTTTGTCAATGTCTCGATACAGTGGTTTGTCACTGAATGCATTTTGTCTTGTGTTGAACTCGATGAAGGATTTTGACTAATACAAACAAAACTGCAGTGTTGTGCACTCTATCCAGGATGGGCATCATAGGTATCTTTGGTTAGTAAGGCCACCGCTGCTCTCTCCCTAAGAGGGGTTGCCTCGTCTCTAACTGGGATGGCGGAAGTTTCTCATCCGCCCAGGTAAACAGATTCGTAGGTTGGCTTAGGATTCTGGTTCCCCTTCCGTACCTTGTGGGTGTGACCGATAGAATAATTCATACAGCTGAGTTATTCAAGTATAGTTCGCATTTCTTGAGGTTCGATCCAAGTACAGCCATACGTTCAGCCTGTTCACTATCTACACCAGGACGCCTTTGGGAAGTTTTAATTCCACAGAATTTGCTTTAACGACACATACCGACAACAAGGTGAGAGAGGACAGCCATGTTTGATATCGTGGTAAGTAGATAGTGTTTAAGATTACAGTGGTAATAACAATATTTGTGGGCAAGTGTGCCTGCAAATATAATGAATGGCTTACTGTTCGCCCTTGTTCGTCGAGTATGAGCAAATGGCTCATCTATTCTTAAACTTCCTGTCCAATCAGGTTGGTGCAAAGGCATGCTTCCAGACGGACGAAAAGGTTGGTTCCCAACTAGCGTATGCGACGAAATGAATGACGCCACAATCAAGCGTGAGAATATGAAGAACTGTTTGCTCATGGAGGAGGCACGGAATGCGTACAAACGAAGAAAAGCCAAAGAAAACTTCATCGAATTCCGCAAAGTCAAGGTTGTGAAGTGAGCATCTTGCCAACCCATCCGACCCCACCTATGAGACATTCCAGAGGACACGCAATTTATACGTTCAATTCCAATGGTGGCTGTGTTTTTACCGGTTGATTATTATTATTATTGTTCCTATTACCGTTATTATTTTTCAATCACACCAAATACGCTTTTGTAATGGTTCGCTTTATGCCGCCCATCTATCTATCCCAAACGCAAACCAAATGTAAAATTCCCTTCGAAGCGTTGCCTCCCACCCGATTCCACTCAAGTTGACTCCCTATGTGATGTACCATGAATTCTTATCCTGGGTCTTAATTTACAGTGCTGGTAGCACGGTTTTCTTGAACGCTGTGTTAAACGATCGTCCGAAAAGTCAAACGACCACGTGGGAACGGTGGGCCTTTGAAATTGGGGGATGAAAACGGGAGAATACGGGGGGGTTCGAAGATTTCTGATGCCTGAAGTCTTGGAGTTGAAGGACGATGCGCTTCGCATTACCGCAGCAAGGAGGAACACTAGCATTTTGTGGATGGCAATCAGTTGTGTGGCTTGAACGTTAAAGGAGCAGGACAACAGGAGCCAGCGAAGAAAGGCATCTGTCGCGGCAGTTGTGGTAAATTAGGTTTGGATGAGAAGATGGGATATAAAGCTTATCGGCATTAGTGGCACTAAGACAAACGATTAGTAACAAGGTCGGGATCAAGAGAGAACTGTTGACCAAAACAAGCAGAATGGAGATATGGAGAAATATGGGAGGCTTCAAAGACTTTCAGTGCAGCAACTTTGCACGACCGATTTTCGAACTTTTCGAGTGTGTCCCCAATCTTTACGAATCCGTCAGGATGGGTAACACTCAAACGACTAGAAGGTAGAACACAGGAATGCTATAAGTACTGAAGAAGATCGTTCTCACAAAGTAAAACCAACGTAAGCGGGATTGTCCTTGAAGGCTAATCGCGGTGAAAATCGGACGCTAGACAGAAGATCAGCCGCAAGCGAGTAGCGCACAAAACACTCGAGACAGCCATCGATTCGATTTCACTGCTGGCTATCCATCGGAAGCCTGAAAAATAGTTCGAGATATAAAAAAAATACAGGAAACGAGGGAACCGAGAGCGGGGACTGCTTGTGTGATACGCACGCTAGTAGAGCATCCGTGGAACACCTGAGAGTAAAACCATCATTGTGCCAATTCGTTAGCCTAAGATACATTTTACAAGGTTTAATTCGCTACCAAGGAGAACAGTTGCAGGGCATGTGGATGGCTGTTGCCGTGTTCGATGAGCTGGTTGCAAACGTTTCGTCACCAACCAAACTGACATCATCAGTACGTGGCAGATTAGCGGTGCCTCGTTTTTCCTCGGCGCACAGACATCGAGAAGTGCTTTGTTTGTGGTCATGACACCCGGGAGAAGAAAATATCCTCTGGTTATGATTGTTGGTTTGAATGTCCAGCGGTTTGACCGGTTGATTGGTCGGCGTCTAATGAACCTTGTGTTTGCCTCTCCGACTCATCACCCGATATCCTGTCAGCTCCACGATTTTTATTGTTGTCTCCTCGTGCATCCATCAGATGACCAAGTCCGTTTCTGTTGTTCGACTACGTTGTTGATACATAGTTTGTCACTTTGCACACGTCAGCTGATTGGGTTCTTTCAGAAATTCCATGCTTCTAGGATTCCCCCTGCTCTTATCGTTTCTGTGTGCCAAGATCAGAAGGAAAGCGGTAATGAATTCCTCAGGATACATGTTGCAGGATGTAATAACGGAGATCCGCTGCTCATATAGTGGCGCAATTCCACGCGCTTGATGTGAGGACACGTAGCCCAGTCCCTGATCTTGGAGTGGCTCCTATAGGTTATGTGGTGGTACTACCTTGTACGACTGTGGCACTTGAGTCAAGGGTGTAGCTTGGTCGATGACCAATTGGTCAAACTAGTATTTACGACAGAGGCTCCTTCCATTCGGTGTAAAAAATAGTCGGCGCACCGCACTTCAACTCACGTCGTCAGACATCAACCATAAAGCGATTGACTAAGTAATCATCTGACCCGCGTAGCCTGTGCATGTTATAAGCATCAGTTGACTATTGATTCATTGGCTGTCTGAGCAAGGAAATGACTCAGCGTAGCGTCATCGGCCGCACACAAGATGTTAATGATAGGTCACAGCTGTTGTTATTACAGGACGCGTATCCAGATTAACGGATATCTGTTAACCACTGTGTGCAGATGGAATCATTTTAGGAAAAAGCCTACCACAATGTACCAGAGTGCTCATCTCAACTACATAGTCCCGAACGTCGAAGAATGACTCGAATAGTTGACTAATATTTCCCATGTACATTCGCAAATCACTCAGCTGTTTATTATGTCCGATTAGTGAGATCATCAAGGTCAATAAAAAAGTTTGCAACTGACAGATTTGCCGTCAGCTACTTACGCACGAGATGGATCTGCTACAAAATGGTTCGTTGTCCCCAAAACACCTACACAGATTCGATAGCATGCAGCCTTGCGCGTCTACAAAATGCAGGTTGAGTTATCTTGGACAGTTACACGGCAGCAACGACTGCTTAATTTGAAATGTTAGACCGCTAGAAAAACAATTCACGTGTTTGGATGAATCGGTCGCCAAACCACCAATCTATCGATTAATTCCGCTGTTCCGAAAGCCACCCAGGTCATTACGATATTACCAATGTATCGCAGGTCGTGGCTTTTGTGTACGTTGTAACATCCAACAATATCCGACAACCAAACCGAAATTTTAGCGCACACATGGTTGGCACCAAATTACGTCATCAAGATGACCAATAAATGCGATCAGGCAATCAACCACAACTAAATGACTATCAATAGGCTGGCTCAGTTGTGACCAATCGCCCGATCCGGTCAATCTGATCGACTGGCCAACCCATGTGATTAAAATAATGGAGCCAATCACAGAGTTGGAACTCATGTAGAATGGACCAATAAAGCATGAAATAATAACGTGGACAACTGGCCAGGTGAAGTCCACACAAAATGATCAGTTGCAGTCGACGCACCGGATTCCAAAAGCAACAGTTACTTAGTTTGCTAACCTGGGAAGCATAAAACACGGGATTCATTCCGCAAGTAGAGTCAACCTATGCTGAAAAATTGTGAACCATCGTACAGTTCCTTTATCCCGGTTACGAAATCATAAGTAGTGGGTGTTTCACGAGCATTTGCAGTAATTAGAATCTGCTCTTCAGTGTAGATCAACTGAGCCATGAAGAATGTGTCTAAAAATTGGACCAAGAATAGATAAAACGTTTCAAAGGTTCATTTCCTTCTCTATATACATCCACCCTCGGCATGAATGCGGTATTTTTTCCACATAAAGTGCTCGTTTCCAGGCTGTGTATATCTTAACTGCAGGACTTGTAAACGCTGGTGACCCCTAACTCAAATATTGGTTCCCTACAAGAGGAAGACTTTCAAGTGCCTCGCCATCCCACTAGGAATTTGGGTGGTAATTCCCTTAGGACAAAAACAGTGTAGTACAATTTTGTGTTTTTCATATGCGTCTTGATCAAAAAACAATCCGGGGCATTGTCACCAAAGTAATGCCTGTGTTTTTGAAGCTAAACCTCAAGTGCTTGTTAACCTCAGTTCTGGTTTGAGGAATGGAATGAAACCAAAGAACCTAATTCTCCCGCTTTGTCGTAAACTGAACAAGTCAGACGAAGACACAGCGAAAGTCTCGGTTGCACCTCCCATCAGACCGACCGCAATGCTGGAATTTTATGTCGATCCCCAAGGCTTAGCAGTCATATTTTATTGTAGCGTGATGTCTCGACCTTAGCTTGTGTCAATCGATAGAATGACTGGACACGCTGCCGACAGTTTCACATACCCACTGCCGCTCCCAGCCGTTGATGTACCCAGCCGATAAAGTTGTAACAACGATCGATCAGTTCGCGAAACAATTCATGTGCAAAGTTGAACACGTGTGTGTGTGATAACAAAAGGAATCGAATGTCTCATGAGACCATTGTGACGTTAGTTTAAAACTGCCACACCCACTTAACTACCTAGCAGTGGGCTGATACCTGTCCAAACTCACATGTGACTATAGTTTTACGTCTCCATGATCTTGTCAACGGTATCGATTATTTCAGTTGGGTGTTTGTACAACTTTTCACGAAGTTCAAATCTAGCATTTCATGGCGCCATAAACTAGTCGAGGGCGATGGAATTGTGGTGTTTGATTGTGGGGGGCGGAGGTTGGACGACGTCATTTCAAAGCCATTGATCAATCAGTCGAAGTTTACAGCCGGAATTCTTCTTCTCATTTGCTTTGAAGCGCCGCCAAGCAGAATGGTCAATGTTTAGGCCACGACAAATGC
The DNA here is from genome assembly GCF_000715545.1 of Opisthorchis viverrini. NCBI lineage: Eukaryota > Metazoa > Platyhelminthes > Trematoda > Opisthorchiida > Opisthorchiidae > Opisthorchis > Opisthorchis viverrini. Next base: position 1,683,794 of record NW_008751696.1, on the reverse strand, counting down.
ACAAACCTACAGAATCCGAAATGGCAAACGGTGATTGATTTTACTGCTTCGCGCTCCTTTGAGGGACGAGATGATGCGAACAGGATATTCGACAATGGAGTGCGTGTTCTATCGCACACTGGAAACGATCCCTCTGAATTTCCACCGTGACCAATGGGCTTGAAATAGGAGAATTTGAGAAAGTTATTATTCCAGTCCTGCAACACTGTCTGCTTGTACGGTTGCCACTTTGTTTAGGAAACATGACAGCTAGCCTCAGACCTCTGCGTGCTTGTACAGTGCTCTTAGTCCCCCGGGGCACCTCATCAACATTCCAGGAAACTGTTTGTGTTTTTCTACCGTATTATGTATCTTACACAATCCTGACCGGCTGAAGTGCTTCCTAGATGAAAGATTAGCACTTTGAATTAGCCTAAAGGACACTGCTTTCAAGAAAGTAGCGGTCCGATCGATCGCGTTATAAAGTTCTCGTTGTGCATGTGCCTCTCCACGATTAAAAGAACAGCACTTAACACTGGGGTGAAGGGAGACTGAAAACCAGAATTTATTTTCGTAAAAAATAATCTGTCCCTGCGTCAATGGGAGATGTACCACAAAGTGTAACTAGGATGACTGAGGTCTTCTAACTCATGCAGCGAAACAAAAAGCATACTGGCGGAAGATTCTACACGAAACAAGTAGGAAGGTTTTAAGCGCAATCTTGAACCGAAACCTTTTTACCGCTCGCAGTTAGGTGTTGCCACGACCAAGAAGCCTAGCCCTCACACCAGAAGTTCGAACCGCTTACCGGCCCAGCATCAACCCAAGCTCTGATTGGCCGAAAGTGTGGGCTCAGCAACCAATCATGATTTAGTGTCCGATGAATGCTGGTTGCCGAGATCGCGTCCAAAAGGCGCCCAAATCTCCAGAATACTGTTGCCTCATTCTCTTAAAATATGGCTCATTTTATACGTGTTTTGACCTGGTTTTTGAAGTTTACTATATGTTGTGCATCTTTAGTGATTTTTTGCCGATACTTCATGCCAAAAGGGGCTACAAGTAGTCCCATTCGGACCGCCTTTTCGGAATGACAATTTACTAGTCCGCCAAATAATTGAATACTATTGTTGAAAATGATGACACCTGCGGCTGAGAAGCCTTTGAATGAGTTTTCCTCAGAGAATTGTATCCCGTGCATTCACCCCACGAACACTAACAGTTATTAACCGCGCAACGGTTTCACATTGGTTTTGGCTGTCCCAGTCTTACTCACAGGTAAGGCTACCCATGGGTTGACATAGGTTTGAAGGCAGTAGGCAGTGTCCACGATCAGTAAGGAAGGCGTACCCTTTGGCCAAACTTATTCTCTATTGGCTGTATGTACACGGATGAACAGAAACTTTCTACACCGGTAGATGACCCAATGACGTGCATTCCCGGGGGATCAGACGCTATCAGGTAATTTGGAATCCTGAAACCATACATGGACGCACGTGCGACAATCTTGCTTTCTCATGGTCGTCTGTAAGAACGAGAACAGTGGCACACTTTTTTATTGAAACTGCAGTGAGTACAGTGGTTCGGGCGCTCCTAAAGTAATGGGAATTTTCGAAAAAGTTTGGTGGCAATCGGTTAATTTATTGCTGGTAGTTTTATCCTCACAGTAACTGCAATGATATATATATATATATATNCGACCTACTGGTTGCACCTCACCTTTGTCTCTAGCATTATTCTGTGTGCACGTTCTTCAGTGTTCAAGCCCGTTTCCCTTAGCACTGAGCATCCTCGCGGGGAGAAGTTTGCTAAGCTTGGAATTGAATCTTTCCAGTCAGGTGGAATCCAGACGGGCTCCCTGCGTGTTTACGGGCTACGTGACTAAGACCGCGCCACTGAACACCCGTCCAAGGTCATCCCAATCCTCGGTTAATTTTTTGGAGACCCATTTTTCCTTGTTCCGCGCTGTAGCGAAGTTCCAGCATGCATTAAAGGATGGGCTTAGGCTATCTGGAGCGCATTCTGAACGGTGGCGTTTTGCAGCGCGGTTGTTGACCGGCCTTCGTCTGTATTGCGCTGTCTGTCCAACAGGTAGTTGAATAGTTGTTACCTCCGCTTCCATCCTACGCTCCTTCTATGTACCGTTCTCTTTATTCTGGATGTCTGGTTGTCTTCTTCAACCCTCCTAATCGCTGATCGTGTTTTTGTATTTTCACTGTACCTAGTCTTCGAACCACACATGTTGTTCTCGATCACTTTTTCGTTGATCTCCTCCATTGTGAGCAGTCTAGTAGGTCATTCGATCCTTAAACGTGACTTAATCTACCCTGAAACTTTTGTCCAGACGCTACGTAACAAACTGATCGCCACATGTATCTAACCGACAATGCGAAAATCCCCCCCCCCCGGACTTCCTAAACACTTTCACGAATGACTCTGGTGTTTAGAGATTCTCCCCATGTAACAAGGTTCCAGTTGACGTGCAGCCAAAATGATAACGAAACCAACGTCAGAATAGAATGAGTTAACAAAATCCAGTCCAGCGCTAAAGATAACAAGGCGAATACATGTGAGGTCAAACCTGAAGTGTGACTTCACTGGCAAACGGGCAACCATACAAAAAGACGTAGGGTCGATAAAACAGTCGGTCCAGTCATAAAAGTGAAAAATAGACCAATATAAACAAGGCAACTTTATGGGTCAACTAGTCTGTATGGGACTTCGCGACGGAAAAGAAAAACGGGAATTAGACGGGTGAATCAGCGCGCCATTTGAGAGCGCATTGGCAGCAACACACATCAAGGCGTTCAGTTCAGACACGTCTTTTACATTATTCCTATTCCATCCTCTGAAATTTGTTCGATGACAGACTGCTACATTTCGCACTACTGTTTTGATGGTCGACTCTACTAGCACTGAAGTTAGTTGGCGACCTTCCGAAGCAAACTGATTTTCTACCTTTCAGACTGACGTTCGAAGAGGTTTCTGGTAAACCAACCATTCGAAGTGAACCGGTATCGAAATGGTTCTTAGTGTGTATCGAGTTCACGCTTTTTCTGACGACTAGTGGCTTCAGTTTCCCGTCAGCAACAAAGTCCTTGTTGAACTTGGAAATCACGAGAATAGTAGCCCAGGATAATCAAGATGTCGTTAACAGTATAGCCTTTTCAGAGGCAGGTTATATGTACCAGCTTGATGTGAATATGCAGCCACCTGAACAACCGATAACCCTACGAACTTTTACTCGGGTCGTCTGGCCATTTTTATCCGTAAGAAGTTGAATAAACTCCCCGCGTGCTAACTAGCCTCACTGATAAGTTGTTTTCACAACCACGAACCGGGTTGACGCTCAGGTCATCTGCCCACTGCCGCTATGAACCCACCTTTTCTACATGATACCTGGAAATGGTTAGCACCGAGCTGTCGGACATATTGTGGTTAAGTTCTCCAGTTTTACTTTGATCTTCTCTTCAGGGTATCCAACTGATCAGGACGGAGCCTTTTGAAGGCCACTAACTCCCAGAATAACTCTGGCGCGTGATAAGAGTTAGATAACGGATTATGGCGAAAATTGTGACAGCTCCGTGTGCGACTGCGCCGTGATGACATGTTCCAATTATATGACACTAGCTACTGGGCCACACCCACTTCCATTTCCGGCTCACAACATTCATCTTATTCGAATGCAGATGTTCTCCACTTCAAGGGTATGCAGTGCTGATGAACTCTAATAGCAAAGAAACTCGAGTTTCTTGTTCCTCCTCTCTGGTGCGAACGCATGAGAACAACTTGGCCATGACAAGAGCAGTACTGCTTAAACGAGAGTGATGTGAACGAGAATTTTACAACTCTCACAACCGCCTACGCGAAACACAGTTCCAATAACGAGCATCATATCTGACATTTTAATTGCTGGGTTCAGTTAGCAGAATTGAAGTCACATCACCTCATCCAGGATACGATCATCATCGAACCAATCACTACCAAAGGTTCAAAAGGGTGCCCTTGGTTTCGAGCAAAACTGAGCTGTCATGACAGTATCCACACATTGGCGTCGGGCCATTGGTTCGAGCGTTCTGTAGGTCAAGGCTGATCATGTTTGAATAGCCTCCTTCATTAATGATGGGTCTTCTCAAATCTTCACTGGGTGAGCAGACAAATATGGACAAAAAACCGCTCAAGATATGGCACTATAGAAATTTTTAATAACTCAATGTTTCAAACTCCGAGAACATCTTCCTCTACGCCGTATGATAAACTTACTTTTATTCTGAACTGAATCACGCTTCTGATTAGATATTACTTATACATTTGCTGAATAGCTTTGAAAAGCCCACCAACTGTTTTGCTGTGTTTTTTCAATTCACCAGATACGCTCGTTCCCAAAATTTTAATCAATCCTGCTTCACACTTCAACACAAATTCGAACATATTCAAACCCCCGTGTACGACTCGAGGTGGGTTTAAACCAGAGATCCGATTGAATGGTTCGTTCGTGATTTTTCCAAGTTCGGTGATTATGTCCGATTGTTTAGGCCCCCAATAAACGGACCCACGAAGTGTAAAAAACGATCATGGCCATCTTCTACTTCCTGCTCCCACGTTCTGTCATCCTGCATCTCCTCATTATCATCATCGTCATCAACATCGTCGCCATCATCATCATCATTACTATGATCATCATCGGCGTCATTATCATCCTCATCAACCGGGCCGCCTCATGGGATAGCTCCAATACAGTATTACGTGACCACACACCAATTTTCAAATGAGAGTTTATCTGCACATGCGTCCAAATTGTTGTTGGAGTACAGAATAAATCTACGGGAATCCGGGATATAGTCCCACTTGAAGAACATCAAAACGGCTACCCAGCAATTCCCATCAGCATTGGAGGGGTATCAAATCAAACAACGATGGGATTTTGACAAACTAACTATTCGGGACTTGAAGGTAGATTTTCATCCCCGATTTCCTACAGATTTAGGCGATGTGGCTTGCGTCAATCCCACCTCTGTCATGCACTGAATACGAGTTTGAGGGTCATCAATTTTTTCGGTGGAAATTTCAAACTTCTTGAGCTGCCGTTGCAGTCACCGAAGTGCCTTATTCCACCATCACTAGTATGTCAAGCAGTAAAAGACAGGGGGCGCAAGAGGACTAGTTGATTAAGGTGGGAACACAGTGACCAGAAGGTCAGTGGTTTGAACCTAACCCTGGCATTTCAACTGCCTGTTTAAATTGGAAAACCTGGAAGTAACTCGGTTCTCGTGTTTCCTCAAATGGCTTAGCAGCTAGTCACCGAAAGGTCGTCACGGCTGAGCGATTCTTATTATTACTATGATTGTTATTATTCAAGAGGCGTGGAGAAAATGAAGCTCCAATACTGCCGTAGGAAGTGAATCTGTGCATACAGGATTTCCCTCCAAGAAAATGTACCAAGAAGAAATGTTATTCGGGGACATTCTGGAGATGCATTCCTTTTGGCTAACTAAGAACTAGCTCCTGGAATAACAACTCCTCAGATGGACGATCTGTCAGCCTGTGTTCGAATCCGCATGGGGATTGGTCGGGTTGGCACTACTGACGCTTCTCAGAGTGAAAGAGCTGTACAGTGCTTCAGAGCTTTTCACCATTGATTAAACTCATTTTCTAGAAAAAACCTCCACTGAAATCTCATAATACCAACAGTGCACAGGTAGCTCAAGTGGAAGAATAACATGAGGATAGAACCGTCAGTCTGAAAAGTCGTTACTCCAGGAGCCAAACGCCAGCGTAACCATTACGAGCCGTCCAGTTGTGAGCCTCTCGTCTGAGCTTTCATTCATATCAAGGATGTAGAATCCCTCCTTAGATTCCTTAATAGTGTTCGTTATTTATGGTCGGACATGTTGCAGACCATCAAGACTCGAGTAGGCCTCGTTACGATCACCCACCACAGTGGGAATCTGGTCAACTTATCGACAATAAGAACGTGAAATCTATGCACCAGACCATATGTTCGTGAATTATTTACGACATGGTTCCGTCAGATTGGTTACAAATCACAAGGGACACTGCACAGATGAACCGCACATTTTCACATGTGACGCCTAATGTGAAAAGTGCCTGGTTTGTTTTCCTTCAACTAAAATAGTGTGACTGTGACCAGAACGCTGAAAGCAATCCGTTGCTGGGAGTAGCACTTCAATAGACCTGTACATGCAATTGAAAACCTATTTTAGGCCGAGCACCTCGCCAAATATTATACGATTCTATGGCTCGGGCAGTAATGTAACTGGATAGTGTGGATAGCGATAAATCACTTGTCCGAAGCTGGTGGTAGGCTCTTAAGGACACTTCCTGTATACTCTTTGACGTACTTGTGAGCCATTCGACTCCTCCGAACTTTCTAGCTATACTTGATAAAGTTTGTTTCAGAATACTTAGAACTAAGGCATAACAGCAAAATCCGGTATGCATGGTGCAATTATTTCGCTGAGATTAATCAGTAGTGCACATCTCAAGAACTTTGTGATCTTTCAGCCACCGGTGGCTTAAACAGAATCCATGCATAGTCATAACGCACTACTCATAAAGTTGCTGAAAGTTCTTCGACAGCCCACGACCGGTTTCACCCTTCTTGGGATTCATCATGTAGGCGCAGTCCCCGAGTTTCCGTCAACCTTATGTTCTACACGAGGCGGCCTGTGTGCAGCACATTCAGTTGTAGAATATCATAAACGAGAGATTCAGTTGAGTCTCTCGTGAAAACCAAATTGATTTGCAAATGAGCGTATTTCTCGAGAATCAAGTCAACCTATTCCAATCACTTAGTTCATGTGTTTCGATCAACTGTTGCATGATCCATCAAGCGATGGCTTCTCAAATGATATGTAAAATGTTCCCCTTCTCAATACATTGACGTGCACCAGCACATTCTATCGAGCTAGATCATCATAACTACGGTATCTGTGAAATCACCCGACTTGGTTTTAGAAAGCGCACATCCATCTAGCAAGGTCGACACAGGCCAACACATATGTCGAGATAATACTGAACAGTCGTTGGTTGTGTAGCAAACACGGAATACGCTGAATGGCGTCAATGGGCCAAGTCTTGACTGCTATGTCCCGTGACAACTAATCACATTGCTGAGCAGCTACTCGTGGCCAAAGGTTAAAAGTTCGACCGCCGGCCGAAAGGTCACATGTTTGAAACTTCATGGTTTTTCTTGCTGGTGAACTGCTGATGAGTATAATCGAGGATGGAACAGCTGTAAAGTGCTTCTCGTCTGTTCAGCATTGATTGGCTTCATTGAAGGGACGAAATCTCCCGCTGTGCAGGAAAACAGACAGTTAATTACCACAATCGTTCCCGTGGAATGGCTAGGCTGTTCAAGAATGAAACTGAACTGAAACTGGTCTTCCCAGTTCTGAAGGCCAGGTTTGTCCCTTCTGTGAACAAGACCTTACTCGAAAAACCAAAGAGCTCATACAGCAGTTGTCCGGTGCATAGAGTGCCGTCTGGTATAGTGTAGAGGTTCCATAGCTCGCATTGGCCATTCATAGAAGAAAATGAATGACACTAAAAGTGACAGTCGGCCGTTCCGTTTGCACCGCCTAGTAGGCTTTATTCACATCGGAAATCGTGCTACGCAAGAGTGAACTTGTTTGACGAACACACAAAGCCCGACTGAAATGGAAAAGGGAACAAGCAAATGCATGTTGAAACGAGGAGATAGTTAACAAAACTACTACAGTCTGGTGTTGTTGCATTTGCTGGCAAACGCACCTGCATAGCTTCCGCAAACGGATAGTTCTGTATTCTGACAGACGTGTTCACGTGTTGGTTTGAACTTTGGCAAAACATTGGATTTGTCCTTGACGGGACGTGCTACTCATAAGGCCGCTGAAAACAGTACAAGGTGTACACTAATCCGATAAAACACTATGATTTCTCTCGAATAGTGTGCCAACTGAAATACGAGGCAGCTTTTGTGTAACATATTCAGTTGGGGAGTATCATTAACGTGAGTTTCAGTTCACTCTCTCGACAGCATCCAAACTTTCTGCGAATGAGTGTATTCCGCGGATCGCATTCTTTCGTTCCCGTGAGGACATTATTTGTGCGTGCACAAATCCTCATCACTTAGCATCGTAGAAACTTAATCAGATTGTTCATAGCCACACCACTCTTGTTTGAACGGTCGCACCCCTGTTCTGGTTTAATTATTCCGGTGAGTCCACACGAAGGGGAAGTACTGGACTCGAGTTTCGCCCGTATTAGAGCTCATCAGCAGTGCCGGGATTTGAACCCCGGACATCTGACATGCGAGGCGAGCGTGTAACCACCACCTCACCAACACACGTTAGACGCGTCTAATTTTTCATGTTTGAACAGGCGAACGTGTTCACACTTGAGCGATGTGATTCGTGTGCCCTACCCATCGAAAAACGACCCAGTAATCAGATTGATCCCACAATTTGGACCCTGCACTGAAAGCAGACTACTTGAGCGGTCGAGTGTTACTCTCAACTCTCGCAATTATCGTGGAGGACCTGATAGCTAGTAAGCTAATAAACTTGGACGTGCCAAATACAGAGCAGGATAAAATTAGTCCTAAAAGGCAGTCCATCGCACAGTTCTCAGCAGGTGAATGTACTGAGATTGGCCAGGTGCTCCCTTAGTTGGCATTTTTAACCGTTAAACACAGCCCTGTGAGAGCTACCAATTACAACTGCGCGCAGACTGACCTTTTGGTTTAGTGTGGACGCCTTCGAATCCAGGTTCATGAGTTCGGTGAGGTCCTCCAAAAGGGTCGCGAAAAGCTGTGAATAACCCCTGAGTGCTCTTAAGCAATCGAAAATTCCGACAAATTTAAACGCATAATTTGGACCAAGAAATCAGCTCAATTCATTTTCATCATGCTCGTAAGGGGGGTTGGTGGCTACACGTTTCTGGTGTAAACCAAAATAGCGCCTGACCGATCCCTGGGAATTTACGAGGCCGTCAAAACCGTTAGCCGCCTCATATCCCGGAGACTCTTCACGCTTTGCGCCCCCTCATAAAACCGGTCCAGCTAGGACGGTCTACTGGTTCTCTAAGCATCAGTGCTATGTTCTTCTACTCACCATGATGGCTGGAGAGCTCACCTAGTTCGAATTGTCGCCCATCTTGTACACGTAAACATTGACGGGATGAGAACAGAAATTGGCCATAGTTACCTGATTTAGTATTCTTGGTATGCGCATTTGTCGTAGCATACGTGCAGTTTTGGTGCACACGGAGGTAATTAAAACTTGAAATTTAGTTTGGGAAAGGTGGAAACACCGAGCCTATGATTTGGAGTAAAAAGGTACACAGTACCCTTTGATTCTACGTCCTGAAAGGGTGCACTCTAAACCGTGGCAGCCAAACCCTATGCAGTGACCAGTAACTGCTCACCTATATGAAATATATCCAATTCTAAAAGCGGTTACGCACGCCCTCCTGGCGCACGGTAGCCTGTCTTCAGACGCTAAAACCAGTCCAGGCAGTTCATATTTCCCCCGCCCACCAATTAGAGCTGAACTGGATTCGGTGGAATAAGGTTAGAGGGAAGGGAGTTTTGACGGTGAGCTAAGGAGGGACAAGTTGGTAAAGGGACTCAGCTGAAATGGCACACAATTGGATTGTTGACAGCCGACCAGTGAAGATCGCTTTTAGAAACGGACGTCACGATCGCAGACACGACTGTTTCAAAGTCAGTTACTTCGTCCGAAACACTGTGCACCCTAGCAAGAACAAGGTAGGTAAATCACAACTAGCCCAACAGTAAGCAAACAAGTTTTATCCGTAAGAGCTTCAAAACGGCTAGCCAAACGAAATCTCGACAAACCGCCGTAAGCGAACCCACTTTTACTCACTCAGAGTAGTACAATTGTTGTAATGTGCGGCTTTGTCTACCATTAAAAACAGGTCCAAAGAGCGAATTTAGAGGCCAGGCACTCTTGTCCGTCTCTGGACGTCCCCTGGGATAATGTATCCACCTAAAATGTCTATATCTACATTTATGTACTGCAAACATTCGTTTTGACACTTGTGGATCGATAACTTCCGATATTCCCTATTAGTTTGTGCCTGACAATGTATCTACCTAAAATGTCTATATCTACATTTATGTACATTTATGTGGATCGATAACTTCCGACATTCCCTATTAGTTTGTGCCTGACTTATCCTCATAAGCCAGCATTCGCCTAGCTGTGATCCTCCAAGGGAGTCGTATTCGCAGGCTAACGTGACCGTTTGGTTTTCTAAAGGCCCTCGAACACCAGTCATCAGATTCATCTAATACACTCCGTCAGCCCGGATCTCACGGTTACTGGAAAACGGTTCACCAAAGAAACGTCTTTGATAATAAATTCACACGTTCACTCACAACGACCGACAAATTCTGTAGCAGGTTCGACAAAGTGTCGAATTTAGTCTCTTAGCAGAGTAGGTTCAAGTAATGTACTACTCATAAGATTGCTGAAAATCTCTCGACAGCCCACGACCGGTTTCGCCCTTTTTGGGGATCATCAGGCGCAGTCCCCAGGTTTAAGTCAACCTTATGTTCCACTTGAAACCAAATCGCACGAAATTAGCGAATATACACTCATTTGCCTGAGAACATCACAAACGAGAGATTCAGCTGGGTTTCAAATGAGTCTCTCGAAAAACCAAATTAGTTTGCAAATGAGTGTATCTTCCCTAGGTTCAAGTAAGTTCTGACAATTCATGACTGCGGTGTCATTGTCCTCATAGTTGTCAGCCGCGCAAGATTCATCGCACACGCCAAAAGACAAACACACTTTTTGCGAGCCTACAGAGAACACTAATCGCCAGGAGCACACCCATTCATCAGAACAAACAAAGTGGTGGCATCATGCACTCATGAAATTAGGATAAAAATTAACCATTGCACATCGGGCAGTTAAACAGTCAACAAGTTGAGTGTCAAACACGGATAGTTTCGAAGAAACACTGTCAACTGACCTAAACGCAGTTCGACATACAGATCGAACTGAAATTAAACACGGCTGTGTGTGTGTGTGGGGGGAGGGGAAATTACAACTCACAAGAATGATGGAACGATTTAAAAATCCGAGTGACATTGGCGATCAACCAGAAGTGAAAATTTATCGATCGGTCAACCGGTTGTCAAATAAGAGGGGCAAAACTGACCGGGGCTAGACATGAAAAAACGATCGAACGGATGACAACAGCAACTCGGTAAACATAAACTGTCGTTGTCGGAAGGAAGGAACGAAGCAAATGCACAGACGTCACGTAGGACCCAAAAATGCAGAAACAATCGGTTCACTGATAGGAAAACAATTGCGGGAAGCATGAAATTACCTTGCAAAAAATGCCCAGATGACCAACCTAAACAGACTGTCTATGCAAGACGTCACGTAGGACCCAAAAATGCAGAAACAATCGGTTCACTGATAGGAAAACAATTGCGGGAAGCATGAAATTACCTTGCAAAAAATGCCCAGATGACCAACCTAAACAGACTGTCTATGCAGCAATTATGGTGTGATATATATAAAAAAACAGGGTGGAACCAGTCGGATGTACAAAAAGATGAGATTTAGTAATATTTGGATGTATTTTTGAGTGGAGTAAACAGATGGGTAAGAACTGGAAAAATTTGAGTCTACTAAATTCCGAAGATAGATGGAGGGCCGGCCAAAAAGCGTTAAATGATACAAGCCTGGATTAGCTATGAGTGAACGGGAAGGGAGAAGGCCTGAGGCTCCACTAAACCTGACGACAGGTTCATACCGCATTGTTGGTATTCAACGTGAACCTGCCTACTTCGAGTGGTTCGAGGACCTCTTCAATCAACCGGATCAGGGGTAGACGGCGAACGGTACAGAGCAGTGATATATCATTGCCACGTCTAAGTTGGAAGATTGCACCATCAGCGAGACTGCGTGACAGAGCGCGATCGGCTACAATGCTCCAGGACTGCTGACCTCCAGGATGCACACGTTTGGGCAATAATGGACCAGTGTCTGCTACACCACCCGCAGTTGGTGTTTGTTGCTGCAGCTGTTGCTGGTTTGTTAGGCGCTGCTTTCGATCGCGCTTGGCTGTCATTATGGACGTGGCAGCAGCTGCAGCATCCATCTGCGGAGTGGCTGCCAACGGGTTGAAACGTTCGAGAAATGCTTGTGGGGATAGCCCGTAGGCCAGACACAAGGCCAGGTGATCGATCACCATGTCCACCGGATGGCGCGCCTGTTGACGTGTGACACGCATGTACTTTTGTAATGGTCGGATGAGGGTGGGAAAAACAGCCTGGGCAGCTTCGTACGGATCTAGTGATTTCTCGGCGGTTTGTTTTCCTTTAAATGCGAGCCCATTGCCTGAAGTTGGAGGAGAAATGGGGTGTCAGCGAAAGACCAGGAAATGGTAAGGGTGCAAAGGATTTTTGAGTGAGTTAGATGAAGCGCAAACCGGAGAGCCAGTTGTGGAGACGAACAACGAACTGCAATTACATGCCCTACGGTAGTCGGTTGGCGAGCTAACAAAATATGCACTAGGATTGTCACTGATGTGATAACATGGGCTGTCAATATTCAACATCACTTATTTCAAAACAAACCAGCATCAGTGAGCCAATCATTCATCACAAATGATTCACATGGACTACGTTTGACAATCATATTCTTCTAAAATATTCCCGTCATGACAAGCTGTGTTGAAACGTCGACTCTGATGAAATCATTGTTGTCGAAAGTTTGTTCCGATGAAAACCACATTCATAAGTGTGCGAGCTTCAAGCTAACACGGTAATCTGTAGGTAGTGAAAAACTGTGAGGGTTCGCATCGAAATTTCATCCTGCGAATGAAGGTGCCGAAAAAGGCAGAATTATACGACCAGTATATGATCACAGAGTTTGTGTTATCCAGGAGATGAGGACAGCCAGGTACCACCGGATCGGAGGATTGAATGATCTATGTTCTGCCTGAGTCGAGTTAAACGCACGGTTAGTCAGCTGCGCGTGGCGAAATCGTACTGCGTTTAATCACCAAACAAAGTTGGAAACGCCCAGGGAACTCACTAGACGAGCATCAAAAATGATTCTCAAAAGTGTACAGTGTTCGGTTCTTCAACATAGATTGGTTTCACGGGTCAAAACCCCCCACACACAAAAACATTTCCACCGGCATTTGACGTAAGGAGCTTGTTGAACTTCAGGTCTCATCTCTAAAACAGCGTTTCAATACGTCATCGGCAATGTCAAATTCTAGGAAAGTTAGGCGCTTGGTGTCAATTTCTGTTAACCCCATGATTCGAAACCGTTCCTGCTGGCAACCGTCTACACTGAAGTAGCCAGACGATTTGCCGGCTCTTACGGTATTTTAAGGCTACGTGGTAGATTATGCAGAAAAAGTGGACACCCTCCTTGAAAGTCAACATCACAGACTACTTTGATGTTTTTAGGCTTCTAGCGGCCGTCACAAAAAATGGGCCATGTAAAAGTTAGCGATGAGATTATGACTCAGAAGTGTCAGTCGGGCGAGAATTCATAGTACATCATGAATTTGCCGGGCAGAAAGCGCAACATGGTGCGAATTCTTTAAAAATGTCGTGGCAACTATATTATTTCGTTGACAAACTTGGGGTCCTCGTGACCGCCCAATGTTCCGGTTCAATATTCACATCCTTTGTCACAACAGACCTGTGCATGTCCACCTGCCAATCTCATTCTTTTGGATCTGCATCGACTCCAAGGGCAGTGTCGCACCTGGCTCCGCGCAAACCATCTGTGACTCCCCTAGTTATGCACAGGCGTCCAGTGATATTCGATCGGGCGCCAGTCCTTTGTTGGTTAATCAAGTTCAGTCAATAGAGGCTTTCTGCTCCCCGAGAGAAATTTTCAAACTTCGCAACGGTAGCACTCATAAAGTGGTAGAATACTGTACAAACCTACGAATACGTCCAGGACTTTCATCGGTGTTTCTGAAGCTACAGGATGTAAAAGTTGAAAATAACCAAGTCAAAAATTCAGTGAGGAGAACGTATGGAAGATAACAGTTGGGCGGATAGAAGAGGCGAATGTGGTGCTGTCCAATGTTACCAAAATTACGGTTATGAAACTCAAATGGCTGGGTAAAACGAACAGCCATCAAATTGCTTTCTAACTGAGAATGCGACCAAGACGTCCCTTGAGGGCACGCATCACTTTGGGACTCCTATCCAGAACCCGATATTGGTAGAACTTACCGCTAAAGTTTCGTACCTGTCCGGATATAGTCTCGTTGATCAAGCGACGCTATTTCTCTACACTGTAGAAGCAACATCTTACATGTGATTGGTCAACGAAGAGGCGAAGTCACGTGTTCAGAGAACGCAGCGCAGCCACTGAGTATATGCCCCTTGATGATGGCGAGAGGCAGGGATTATACAATGTGTCGACAAGTTTGAAGCTAGGGTGCGTTTATTGGTTGTTGATCTATTCGCCAAGTTCGGCAATTGAATTGCGAACTTCTATTCACCAAACGAAGAGACATCATCAGCAACCCACCCAACCACGCAATGATAATGTCTTCGCTTTTGATGACGAAATATTTGCAAGGTAATTGCCAAGTGTGGTAAACAGATCAACAGTCAAGGGGCTAGACAGTTGGAATGTGGCGTTACCCACAATATTCGCACTTCAAGCAGGTAGTCGGCTAAGGGCGTGGACCACCATTTTGTCACAATATTCGCACTTCAAGCAGGTAGTCGGCTAAGGGCTAAGGGCGTGGACCACCATTTTGGGGACCCATATCGCCACTTCCAAATAAGTTGAGGAGCAGGTCTTGTTGTTTCGGAGACAGGCGTAAAATGATAATTCAACTGTTAAATCTTTTCTTTCATCCGTGGGCATACTCGTACACACTAAACCGTTTTTGATACAACTGGCTTGCGGTCGCTAACTGTCGAGTACGGAGGCATAGCCAACAACATAGTGGAGATATTGCGTCAACTAGTGAATAAACGCTCGCAATCCAGGTTGCAACCTCGACTTGAAAGTCTATAAACCCGGTCGGCAACCCAGCACACATAGTCTCCTGCCAAAATCCAGCAATCATGCAGGGGTCCCGAACACCTAGGACGACGGTGACGATCCTCATAAGATGTGTAATCACAGTTTTCGGAACATGGATTCAATCCCATTCCCATTATAGCCCCCACGATAACGTTGACGTGAAAGAGAAATAAGCTTTGGTTTCACTAAATTGCTTTCTGTGAAGTTGGGGGCGAGATGGTCCAAGTGGCCGAAGTCAGCGCGAATTTACTGACCGCGAGGTCCGAGGTCCCAACCCGATTTCTGCCTCTCGACTTCCCTGTCTACGTGAAGTTGGGGGCGAGATGGTCCAAGTGGCCGAAGTCAGCGCGAATTTACTGACCGCGAGGTCCGAGGTCCCAACCCGATTTCTGCCTCTCGACTTCCCCTGTCTAGGCTTATGCAACCTGGCAGTGTCCCAACCCCCGTGTTTTCTTCTGGTGGCATGGCAGTTAGACGTCGAAAGGGTGCTACAGCTGAACGATTTTGTTCTGTCAAGTCTGTTAACCGACACATTAACTCAGGGAGACTGGCCACTCACAAACCAAGCCGGCAATGGTCAGGATGAATACTCAGGTGATAACCAGCTATGGAGTCGTACATACTGGCTTTGAAGCTCTCAGGTTTTCCACGACTGAAAGGCCGCCAATAAGATGGTAGAAATTGCTGTCAACAAGGATGATGAGTATACAGTTGCTAAGGGACGGCGATGATGTCAAAGACCTGCTGATGGTCTATGAAATGCCCGATAAATGAGAGATGGAAATCAAGTGGGTCATGCGACGGTCAAGTCTCGACTCACAAAAAACGTCATCCGCTATAATCACCACGAGTATTCAAAAAATACCTTACTCACTTTGGGGGAGGAGAGGGACGGTAGCCTGCCCAGGATTAGAAGCAGCATAATTCTCCGTTGCCAGACGGCGAACGTGGGTAAACGCCTCTTCCACGGCCAGCAACAAACGCATCCGTCGCTTGCGAGTTCGCTTTTCCAGCTCAAGTTCTTCGAACAAACGTGCTGAAGCACTGGGTGTATTCCCAGTGTTGTTGGTGTTCGAATGACCACCGCCAATGGTGTAGCCAGGCGCCGATTTTTCCAAACCACCACCGTCGACATCGTAAAACTTGTACTTGGACCCACCACCACCATTGGTTCCCGGTCCTGAGTCGTTCGAAGCCCCTCCGCGGCGCCCACGCTTTCCCCCACCGGCGTTACCACCATTTGATTGTCCCGGTGTATATGCCTGGATAGACGGGGTAAAGACAACAAATGAAGTCGATGCAACAAGAAGATTTAGTAATCACTTAAAGGGCGATCTGCAATCAACACTTCCCGTTCAACCCATGGACACAAAACTTGATAGAATTAAGCAAGCACGATTGGAGTGTTATGAACCAACTGAAATAACGGTGCAAAAACAAACAAGCGGTAAGGAGCTAAATTTCAGATAAAACAAAAAAAGAAGACAAAAGCGCAATGCAAATACAGACGCCTGGTTAACACCGACGCGTTTGGAGGGGCTAGCACAAAACAGCCGTTTTTTTTTCATGACGTGGTTACGAAGTACGGAATACTTAACTAAAAACCAGGTGGGGTTGGCGAGCTTCGTATCTGGGAATGCGAAACTGGAGAGACGACACGACACAACACGACGCAATCATGTATACTTGGACAGACAAAACTTTCACATCCAGTACGGGCTTGTGCAAAGCCTCACTTCATTTGAAAAGTTGAAAAAGTACAACATATCAAACTTGTTCGGTCAGTAACTCCAGCACCGTTCCTATCCGCGCTATGCTTCGTGAATGAAACCGTAACGACAGGGACCAACTTGGTCTGTAGCCGTGACCAACTGATAAAACCGTATACCGCAATGCAGAAAAGAAATACAGGACAAACACAGGCTTAAAACAGGGGTGACAGAGGGGAATTCGGACTGGACTTCTCAGGACTATCTAATTATCTTCTCTAAAAGTCACCAAACGATATTCCATCCGCAGAAATAGAATACCGCGAGCAAGCTTATTGTCGACACTTGTCGTTAACCAAGTGCAGTCGCGCTTGGGAAAGGTGCATTCATTTGAGCAAGTAAATTCAACAGCTATAAACCATGTAACATTGGTATGTTGGTTGTAGCTACTACAGTTTAGATCACAGGAAAGCGGAACAGCGTGGGATATACAGCCAAGCATTGGAAGCGATGATACGTCCGGTTAGTTCAGCGACTGGGTCGCTACGCACTGGAGGCGATAGCTTCGCTAGAAGAGCACCACTGACTGCGCGATTAGGCTATTTCTGTCAGTGACACTAACCATTAGTGAGTTGAGTCCCAGAGTCCCCATCTAGAGAGGCGGCAGTTGTCGACCCGATTCAGTTTACTGGTCAGTATATTTATACTTCGTTGTGAGGTAGTATACTTTCCACCTCCCGGTCGCTTCCACTTAGCGCGAGACTGGGCGAAAAGAGCTTTGCGAGGTAGAAGGTTTTCTGGCATGCGAAGTACACGTCTTAACCGATGTAACTCATTAAATGTGAGTAATTCATCTATTGTGGGAGAGTTCCTTCTTCCGAAAACCATCTGGCGTACCTCAGTATTAGTAATCTGATGCTCCCACCAGACCTGACCAATACTTCCGAGACACCGAAGATCGAACACTGGAGGCCATCGTTTGTCTTATGCATGTAGAAATCACGTTTCCGATCCATCAAGTAGTACGGATGTCGCTGCCGCAGTGCCCTCAACAGACAAAGCGATGTCACGTAGGCGCCATGGGTGCCACAGGTTGGCAAAAGCTGTCCTAGTCTTCTCGACTAGAGAGGTAATCTCGTCTGCAGTTAGTCTACTGGGAATTGTACAGCTGAACAGACAAATTTGTCTACCACGTCGACAGGTTCGCTTGCAAGAATGAGGTGTGGGTTTGATCCAACCCAGTCACGTAGCAGAAATTTACAGTTCGCAAGTGCGGAGGAATTATTTAGGTTATTTAAAATACCTAGCATTTTTTAGTGATCTGAACCAAGGGGAGCAATATCGTCTGCACACTTAATATCCGTGAGCGAACGTCCCAGAAGCATTTCGACCCCAAACGTTTCGCAAGCAGACAGAGAAATGTCAAGCAGCACGTCAGTAAGAAAGTTGAAGAGGAAAGGTGAGACAGGGCAGCCTTGTCTTACACCGCTGGATGTCGGGAACCCAGGCTCCTGCGCGTCCACAGGGGTTCGCATACAGTGCCATCATAATGAATATAAACCTGGAAGGGACACCCATGATCGCCAGACACCGCCAAAGTTCCTGACCGTCCTCAGAGTGAAACACAACTTTCAGAACGAGGAAAACGACCAAGGCGGATGATTGAAAGAGGGAGAATGTTCTGGAACCCATCTCAATGTAAAGTTACGGTTGATGCGTTCTCGGTCAGGGCGAAACCCAGCGTGATTCCCACAAACTTGTCTCGCCCGATAATTTGTGCAAAACAATGTCAGAGAGTATCTTAGATGCGACGGACACCAGGCTGACGCTACGATTGTTTTCGCATGACATCCTTGTGTCCTTTTTGAAGATTGGGATGACGGTCAAAGAGCTCCACTCATTTGGTATTCTGTTTTCGTTTTAATTCTTCTGCAGTACGGCGGTCAAACTGTTCACCAGGATCTCACCACCCTCTTTGAAAAGTTTGAGGTACAGACCATCCCGGCCAAGTAATTTGTCACGAGGATGTCATATCTCAGGGTGGCCTTTGGATTGGACCTTACCTTGGTGTGGCGGTTTGTGTACCCCGGAGGCCTATTGGGGCGGGGGTGCCCGCGCGACACTCACAGTCTCTCATACCAGGTTGGTCCATGGGTAGAGGTCTGACGAACACAGTCTCCTAGCCCTCCAGCTTGGGGGTCGGAACATGTGTGGTGACATGTTCCGTAAAAATGGCAGTGTACTTGCATTTCCAGTCCAACACCGCTGCCTTGCGGTTAGGATTTTAAACCAAAGGCTTTGGTTGAGGACCCTAATCGTCCTTCCGTACCGTTTCGCTCACCTTTAATGTTCGGACACTGAAGCAAGCAGGTCAACAGGTGGATCTTGCTCGTACGCTGGATTCCTTCTGTATTGATATATGTTGTCTGTCAGAAAAAAGGATGCAGGACGCAAGTACTGTGATCAAACCGACTGCCCCCTCACTCTCTTCCAGTTTCCTACTGAGCAACTCTGGTGATGCACAGACCGCTGCAACTGGATATGTTGGGATGGATATTGTATAGAACGACCGAGCGGAAGGGTGTCTGCTTGATTGGGTACCCGTTAATAGTCGGCTCTGTGAGGTTCGTTTGGCAACATCTGTGAGAGAGTCTAGAGGAAAGGAGGTCCATCGCACCGTGTTTGTTGAGACTGCTTACGCCCCAACTGACTGTGGCTCTGAAGCTGCCAAGGACAGTTTCTGTGACGTTCTAGATGCCCTTCTACAGCAGACTATAAGCTCATATATCGTTGTGGTTGCCGGCGACATGAACGCCCAGGTAGGTAGACTAAACGCTACCCAGGCCCGATTGGGTGGTCATCTTGGATTGGACACGAGACGCACGGACAACGGAGATCGCTTACTTCACATGTGTGCCTATCACCGAGTGTTCCTTTACAGTACGAACTTCCGGAACAGCGGAAATCGCTTGGCAACGTGGTGCCCACCAAGGAAGCAGCACTGAATCCAAATAGACCACGTCACCGTCAGTTATCGGTGGCGAGGGTCGATCACCGCCTGCCGCTCCTTCTGGGACACCAGCGTGGACTCCAACCATGCACTTTTACGCTGTTGCTTTTCATTGCGCTTTTCAGGTGTACGCAAAACGCGCACACCTCGCTTAGCCACTAAAAAGCTGACGGACCCAGAAGTCAAACGAACTTGTCAGAACCAGCTCCTCGAACTCCTGCCAGATGGCACGATGTCGGATATAAACGGCCACTGGGGAGGGATATCCAGAGCACTACGAAAGACGGAACGTCTGTTTGCGGTACGACTCAGTCAACCTCATCCAAACACTGGATATCTGATAGGACCATGTCTTTATTGGAGATCCGGCAATAGATCCGAAAGACCGAAGAAATGGAAGATGCAAACAATGCTGGAAACCTCCGCAAGCTGTCCACTTGATTCGTCCGACTGGTTCTCGGAAACCTCTTGTCAGTGAAATAATCAGGGACCAAAATGGTTCCCTGATATACGGCAAAGCAGAATATTTGGACAGCTGGACACAGTACTTTGAGCAGCAATCCAGCTGGTCACCTGCTACCTCCAATCCAGAATCCTGTCCTTAATTAGAAAGGTGGACCGTGAATATGGAGGCACCATCAGCCTCAGAAGTGTCCGAGTGTATTTCCCTACTCAAGCATCGTCCTGCTGCTGGTCTGAATGCGTCATCATAGCCAGTCGTTGCTGGTATGGGCTTTTTGGCAGCAATATGATCTGCTGATCCCGACGATATCCCGTTCACCTGTAGTCGGGTCAGGTGGCTTGGATAGACTGTTCAACTGTTCTTCAACTCGCTTCCATTCAATTTCTGAACAATCTTCGTCATGACTATGCGTTTCCACTAGCTTTCATGCCAGGTCAGCTTGATACTCCTGAACTACTGAGACTTGTCGAAGTTGATCAATGCAATTGCTCTGGTTTGGCGCGCGTAATGATGACCGAAAGTGAACTCAAAACCGTGCCCGCATAATGACAAGAGTGGAGTCAAGTTGCGTACGCCAGAAGGAACAGTGGTTTTTAGTCGGGGTTCATCGGCAATTGGTAGCCACATGGCCTAACTGGGTCCATGACTGTCTTGCGGTTGGTGGCCTCCAAGTAACTCGATATGAGCGTTTGTGCTGGGAGTATGTACTGGCCAGGAACAGGCGGTGATCAGCAAACAAATAAAGTAGTCGCTCTCCATTATCCATGGCACTCTTTAGAAAATGAGGTCCGATATAGAAATGGAAAGATTGAAGAAGCACATGCGCTCCGAGTGGAGGGAAAATCATCCGGTGTGTTCAGGAGCAAATCCTAAACGAGAGACACTTAAAGTATTTGCGACAATCTGAAAAAAAACCTTTATCGACGTTCCAGAGCCCCGAGAGTTACTATCATCATTGACAGCAACACCGGATGAGGAAATCAGCACTTCACTGTCGTAAAACCACGTTTATTTAGACAAAGCCTTATAATAAAGAAAAGGGGCAAGGGGAGACCTAGGGTTAGCTTACAACAAACAGGTAAGCTGCCTACGCCCCCAACACAATGTTGGTAGAAACTGACAGCATGAACGCCACTGAGCTCGGTTGGCCGCCACATCATTCAGTGTATCCCAACATGCACAGCGAGTGTCATGTGGGCCCCATTCTGGAAGTCGAATAGCACAAACAGTACCATTATTTTCGTAACATTTCTCATTCCACTCTATTTCATATTCTATTCAACTCTAGATTCCCTCAAGTCCGCATGCGCGACACATGGCCCAACCGCCTTGGCTTGCAGTGCCGAATGCACTCCAAATTGCTGTCTGATTACAAAATAAGGCAAGTATGGGGAGAAGCTTGGATGTTTAATGTAAAACGTTTAATGTAAAACAAAGAAATCAAACAGTTCCTGAAGACTGGTCTGCAGAATAAAAGCTACGCGGTGATCAACCCAACTCTCGCCTCGAAATCACCGGTTAATGTGAAAAGCTGTCGTTGGAAATACATGTTTCATAAGACGTGGGTTTTCGCAGAGCAACTAAACCACACTACCTCAACAATATGACAGTTTCTTTAGCTGGTGTGATGCAACAGTGCCGACTATTGTAGCTCCGTTTAGCAAAGTTTCGATTCGAGGTGATATGTGCACATGGTCCACCTAATCACTACTGCGTTTTCACGCAGGACATCCGCCACAAGCATCTTGGATTAATGTGATGGATCAGTGGATGGTAGTTTTTCAATGTGCATGGACAAAAACGGATGGTTTACTTCCATTCGTTGCCAACACTTACATTCCACGCACGTATAACTCTCGTTGTTCAGTAGGGGCTCCGCCTTGACAAAACCTCAACGAATGTCCAATCAAAATGGAAATTTTATGCAGGGGACAAGTGAACTACTCGGTCTAACAGCGAATACTGTATTGGTTTAGCCCAGTATACCCGCTGATGTGCCAACAGTTCCCCACTTGGCAAATTATCCTGAACGAATGTATGCATATGAAGTCAAAAGTAAAGAATCGACCGAAACGCTGCTCAAGTCAAGAACCGAGTATCTCGGTCTCCAGGACACACGTCTACCTGATCAACCCCAAACAGGACGAAACCAGTAGCAATCGTCCCATACTATCCCTTTTAAAAACTGTAGACAGCCTTCTGTTCATCGTTTATCTTAGCGAATTCAACCAGCAGTATACTCAGCTCAAGTCAGGTTTTCGAAGAGTTTGGTATCCTATAACTACCGAATGTTAGAAAATTTTCAATGCTCATAACCGGTGAATTGAAAGCGAACGTCATCATCACCATCCGTAGCGTCAATGAACCAATGCGACCGACAATCTTGCTAAATTACTTTCAGTTTCGAGGAAACTTAAGACGAATAGAAGACAGATCTCAACGCAAGCAGGGGGTCGGATTCATTCATAACGATGTACTAATCCCGGTGGTTCGACCAAAGATGGAATTTCTTCTGATACTAACCTGCAACAGGTCATCAGGAGTTGAAGTGCACTTCGTACGATCATAAATCTGGTCGGTTCAAGCAGATTAGAAAACAGTGTTTAACAACCGATACTTTTGAAGAAGCGCTAGCTTAGGGTGCAAACAACCAGTCCATAGTACTGAAAGAGAACGCACGAACATGCCACTCCACAAATTACGGTCGATCCAGCCCAAAATACCAAACTACCGTCTGCCTCACACGGTCACTCGTTTAACCATACACGGAGTGGAGACAATCTGCAGGGGACTAGGTCGTGATTTTGAAATGAAGTGTGACCATCATAAACAGAGAACTCAATCACGTTGGTAGTTTTCAAGCACTATCGTTTCCAGAACTCCACTAGTCCTCACGAAATCAGTCTCTGAATATAAGAAACTGGCCCTCCTGATCCGACTGAATACCGCTCATTTTCATGCCTTATCAGGCAAGGTCCAGTTATGGAAAATTCAACCCTCGAACCTCAAACCTCCTCCTACCATCAAATCACGAGATGAAGGAAGTTTGAAATCCTGAATTTTTTATTCAGTGTTGTCTTCATGTTTTGAATTTCTGTACTTTAGAGCTCACTCTTCTCCGTAATCTCGTGTTTCCGAGTGGTGAAAGCGTCTACTGAGATTAAAGTTGATAAGTCAACTGGCCACACAATTTCGTAGGCTGAAAAGGGTAAAGATCGCTTTCAGAAGTTTGCCCGAGTCTTGACACCGAACCGCTAAACATTAGGCAAATGTTTTTCAACTGCTCTATTATGTTAACAGGACTGTTACCTAATCGATCGCTTTTAGCCTGAAAGGCAACGCGAAAACGAAGCCAGACAGTCATGGTCTGTTTGTTGTTAGGATCTCTCACAGGCCGAAGCAAGCTGCGACGCCCTCTGGGGTAACGTGTAACCAATGAAAAGATCGGTTCCATCGAATTTCTTGCATCAAGCGGTTTTGGCAATTAATCCATCATTTTTATGCTCGTGCCGAGCATCATACGTTGGTCGGAGAGAATGCGAGAACACAATCCCGTATCTTTGAGTGGTAGTTGGAAGGAATCAGGCTCAAGTGCGAATGCATCACAGTTGGCCGAAACCGACCAAAGAGCAAGCCTTCACAATCGTATACCGGGTACCTCTGAACCGATCACGACTGGTACGATCCAGACTACTATCGGTCGCAGAGTCGATTGGAATCCAACTGCTGGATCCACAACCTTGCATCCAAAAGCTTGCGCGAACTCTGAACTTGAACTAACCCGCGAAAAATCCGGTCCCGCAAACCTGTCTGGTATTGACGTCACTTACTCGATTCCGTGACCCATTGACCACCCCTCATTCAACCCTTCTTCTTTTGATTCATATGCCTCTAATGTGTGTACCTCACACTTCAGCCTTTTTCACATGATCTCTGGTACTGTGTAACTTTGTGATGTATTGGCCAAGAGGAACAATCACAGAAAACAAGCATTGTTCGCTGCCTTCATTGTTCTCATAATCCGAAAACGTCGACTCCGATGACTTTGAAAAGACAACCCTTGGATTCCTGGGTCTACGACCGACACCAGTGGACCAAGTTCAGAGAAAACCTTATTACAGACGATTGTACGTGGGCAATGGATGTTCAATACACCCACGAAGTCGGTTGTTAAAGTAATGTTAAGCTCGTTTCTTGGTTGAAAGCTTCAGTTCGGGATCCGTCGAAACGATAGCTCTACATCTCACCCGCACCCATACCAATGGCATTTCATCAATAAATAACCGTTCAGTTATATCATCATCTTCAGAGTCAGTAAAATAAGTGTTGACACTGATGCTCCATTGCCGTGCAACCATGACAGCCTTTCGGTTCCTAGCTGCCATGCCACTCGAAGGAAGCACGAGGGCAGAAATACTGCCAGGTTGCCCAAGCCTAAACGGGACCAGTCAAGATGCTAGAGTCGGGTTCGAACCAAAGGCCTTTCACTTCATCACTGATGCTATCAGTAAAAAAGAAAGAGGCGAAACAGGTGACGTAAAAAAACTTACGGTGAATTCGACCATGTAGAACTGCAGTACTTCAATCGCAGCCCGTTGTAGTGACATCTCACCGCACTTCATTGTCTTTGACATGCCGTCTGGTGATCGGACAATATGGACAGCGTAGCGGTGTCGCCCTTTCCGTAACTCCATCAGGCCAATGCCTGCATAGTGCAAGAACAATAAAGTATCTGTCAAACTGTCCGCGAATAAAACGATGGATAAAAACTCCTTTTCGCGTGGTTGAAGAATTCGCACAGTATAGAAAAGCCAGAACGCGAATAATACGACGAATACCAGACACAGAAACAATGTACGACACAGCCGAACGCGAGGAAGAATCGCAGAACCACCGGCACATAACGGACGACAGGGAGAACTGATCACCCATGTGGCCAGAGAGAGAAGAGCCAGTTTAACTGAAATCCCAACCAGATGACCCTCACAAGTGGGCCTGCAGGATTCTGTGCCCCAACCGATTGCAAAAGGGAAGTATGGCAGAAGAAGCATCAACACTGGTGACAACAAGGCACCCAATGCCACACAGGAGGAGGCGAGTACTCCAAGGACGCGTGAACATGTGAGGACATTGATGTCGTCTGCCTCTGTGCGTATCAAGGCAGCTGCAGCGCCACTGACGCCATAGCCACCTCCGCCACCCTGTTGCAGACCCAGAGAGGCAGCAAGTCCAAATCGTGCACCGAAGCGGGACATATTGTCTCCGCCACTCAAACCGGTCTCACTAGTGGCTCCAGTCACGGCAGTAGCATCTTCTACCCAAGCCGTATCATCCTGATTACCAAGATGCGATTCAAACTGTTCGGCACGATAGGACTCAGATCGTTGGGATTGTGTGTTACCCGTCCCGGATTGAGCAGTTGAACCATGATTTGTCAAAGATGGTAATACAGTCGGCTGTTGATTTATGGGGATGAAGTTCGTCGGCTGTTGCATCGTCTGAACCTGTTGCATTGGTTGCGGTCCCTGTTGCTGAAGAGACACCGGCAAGGTAGTCCCATTGAAAGGAGGAGAGCTGAGCTGCTGGGGGTATCCTGTGGGCATCATCTGATTAGGCCATCCCATTGTTGTATATGGTGTGGGTTGTGGATAATTCGGATAACTAGGACAGGGAGGTGGAGGAGCCCAGTTGTACATAGTGTAAGGAGTTTGCTGTCTAGGTTGCAAGCAGGGCTGTTGAGCGGACGGGGCGAGAACGTTCGGTGTGTATGAACGGAGCGCAGAATCCATGGGTGTTCCTACAGGTTGGCCTTGATTACTAAGAGGGATTTGGTTTCGTTGGGTGAGTTTGAACTGTTCGTCTGACATTAACTGATGACCACCAAGAGTGCCATGGTTGATCATCTGTACACGTTTGGACTTTCGGGATCTGTCACTTTTCTCACTCCGACCACTCCGGAGGCTCTCAACATCCATTGCTGCATGGGTGTCTTAGACCATGTGAAATGGCTGAAACAGAAAAGCGGAGTTAATGTGATCCAGTACAGAAGAAAAACGAAGCGGAGAACAATACAATTGGTTCGAGGTACCTTTACCGCCAGTCGTCCAACAATAATTTAAGTTGAGAAGGATTTCGTCCGTAACCATTCCAGCATCGAGATTTTAAAGACTCCAGCGTTCACTGATGGCGAACACGGTTAGGGAGGGTGGGTTTCCTAGAGAGTACCGAACTGAAACTGCCAATCATCGGAGATTTTATATTCGGTGACATAATAATAATTTGGTGAACGTGGCTGATAGCCCAGGTTATGGCAGTGAAGTAAGTTGGACTGATGGTTGAACAACTCTGATTAGAAAAGTTTTAATAAACTGCCGTTAGCTATGGCCTTGACTCCCCCAGCTGTGTCGAGCTTTCTTCAACCGGATGGTGGAATCGAAAGCAGCATCAACGAGCTCTACCATGACACATCTACTGGCGTAACGTTTGATGCATGGTTGTCTCTATGACGGCTTGTTCTGAGACCTACCATGGCCTCCTCGAACTCGGCTCCACTGAGCACAAGTGCATTAACTACTCTTCCCCGAGAACCACGCGACTGTCTCTTGAAAGAAGAGGTTCGTATTCAATCAATTGGAAAATGTTTGGGACAGATTGGGAGGTCATCGTTTCAGAGAGGTTTGGTAAACAATAAATTCACCGATTGTTCACCAAACCTCTCCGAAGCGGTTCGTATTCTCTTCCAGATTTTCGGCAACACAAACAATGCTGTTCAATATCCGTTATTAGTGTCCTAAATAGGTGAAGAAACACTTTGACTTTATCATTCGTGCCAGCGTCTTCAACAAAAGATGTCGAAATTCACACGCAACTTCTCACACTTGTCGAGCAAGATCTCTCAATCGCCCTCCGAGCAGAGACCACTGGACGTCAATGGGTGCTGAACCTGGATTATGATACTGCTACGGTTCAACTTGGGGGCCATGAAGTTTTTCAAGTGCGCACCATACAGAACTCTACTGCAGACGTTGGGCCATTACGTCCTGGTCCACTTCGATCCGGTCTACCACATCCTGCTTCATGTCTAGACAAGAAACCTGCCAAAAGCTTGGAAGATCTGCCGTTACTGCAGAGCCGGATATCCCAAATAGAATCGCCACCGTCAATGCAAACGAGCTGGTCTCAAGAGCAGTTATTGTCAAACAAGAGGAGCGGCCACTCCCTATTACAAACGGTTAGCCGATATTCGCTGCAATGCAACCCGAAGGAAGTACGAAGACTGGGATACTGTCGGGTTGCCTAAGCCTAGACAGAGAAAATCGAGAGGCAGAGGTCAGGTTCGAACCACAGACCTTCCGGTCAGTAAATTCGCGCTCTAACCACTTGAGCCATCTCGTCCCCTTCGAACCCGTTAGTTCAAAACGATTCCAGGGTAGTTATGGAACATCGGTGGTCGAAGACCTGAAGATGACGCAGACTATCCACCAAAAGTGGCCAACTCTCGCAGCCGTACAACTAAGCAGCTCGCACTGCAGTCTGATGTATCCTTTGTGGCCTAGCGATATGCCCAGCAAGAACCTAGAAGAGAGGGAGGGGGAAGTCGCTTTAATCACAGTACTTGCGTCCCCTGCCCTCGCTTCCGACAGACAGCACACATCAGTGCAGAACGAACCAAGCATACAAACGATGACCACTTGTCCTACTTTCTCAAGTGTACAAAAAATAAAGGCTGTTAATTAGACGGGCTTTCGAGATGGCTCAGTGGTTAGAGCGCTAATTTACTGCCTGGAAGGTCCGTGGTTCGAACCCGACCTCTGAATCTCGACTTCCCCTGTCTAGGCTTAGGCAACCTGGCAGTATCCCAGCCCTCGTGTTTCCTTCGGGTGGCATGGCAGCTGGGCACCGGAAGGGTGTTATAGCTGGAAGATACGGGTTTGAAAAGACTTAAAAAAGTCTAGGAGTGTTACTGAAGTCAGGTGTACAAAACTTGCAGCTGAATGCGATATACGGCGGAGAACGCGGTCAGTCCTAGTGCTTGGGTCTCTGGGGAGTGCATTCAAATTAGGGTGAAGTAGGTTAGAAGAGGAAATACGTGAAAATGTAAGGGAGGTGATAATTGCATCATGTTTTCGCTTAACCGTCCTGCTGTATACAACAAGGCGACCTAGCTGGTGATACAATGCGATGACCGATGTGATATGAGAGTACTGTCGGTTGTACCATGGTTGTGCGTGTGATTGGATGCTGCAATGTCGCCCAGACTTAGGCAGAAGAACGATTAGGATCCTTGACCAATGTTATTGGCTCAAATTCCTGATCACAGGACAGCTGTTTGGCGTGCGTTGAACGGCATGTGCATCACCGTTTTTTATAAAACAAGTAGCCAAAGAGCAACCTACATTTTTAAAGATCAGGTCGCCACATATGTCCCAAGCTCCAACCTGGAGAATCAGGATATTTTGTTACTCAGGCCTATACCGACTGACGAACATGATCTGAGAGGTCCTGTGAGTGACACATGTACACTGCGCAGTATAGTTTAGTGGGTTGTGGAGGTGCGAAAAGTCACACCAGTTAGGTCTAGTCTCTTCCTAACGAAACAGAAAATATCGACGCTTATCACATTAACCTTGAAACCAAGTTTTGTCTCATTCACAGCCCGAAGGTGGTCAACCATTTACAACATACGGAGTATCTCCAGAGAATGCTTTCCAGTTTAGATACCTCGGCTGAAGCGTCCTTTCAAATGGCCAAGCTAAGAAGCCATTGCACGTTTTACAATCCTTGCAGAATGTTCTTACAACTGATACCTGTACTGAGACGACGAGAAATTAAGTTCAAGACTAAGGTTCAAATCGATTAATCGACCATTTGCTCTGCTTAACCATGTGCTTGCGAAACCTGGTCGATGCATGACTGAGGCATTTGCAGGATGGAGGTATTCGATTATCGATGTTTGGCCACGGAAAGTTCACCTTTTCTTCATCGTGACGTGATTATGTTAACAACGGTGTGGTTTATGTTTCACATAGGATAACGGAAAGCTGATGAAGATGCCAACATATGTTGGTGGATTCCCGGCTGACAACCGGGTCTCATACAAAATGACGACAACAATATGTGGCGGGCATTACACCGTCATGTTAAAGTGTCACGAGAACACGGATCCTTGGTCAGTTCGTGCAGCTGTAGCACCCTTTCGGTGCCTAGCTGCCGTGCCACCCGAAGTAAGCACGAGGGTTGGGATGCCCGGTTGCCCAAGCCCAGACAAGGGAAGTCGCGAGGCAGAGGTCGGGTTGGGACCACGAGCCTTCCGGTCAGTAACTCTGCGCTCTACCCACTGAACATCTCCAGGTAAGTACTTAATACTATTGAATAAACGTACGGACCATGTGACAGCCATAGGAAAGCATGAAAACTTAGTGTCCAGTGGGTTAAAATTGGATTTGTGACGGCTAGAGAATCGGAACTGAACAAATCCCATATCTGAGTGGAGGACTGACAAGGTCGACCCATGCTTCAGAAGGCCTCTCCGGCGGTCACGCCAACATACCTTCCTACTATCTTGCAGTCTGTATTCGATTGTGCAAAAGCTACGGGTGCACCTCTGGACAAAAGCCCTGTGTCGCTGGAGACGTCGTTCGTACACAAATTCCAATGTTATTCTACGGACATATCCCAGATCTTGAAGATGATTCACCCTCCTTTGGGAGTAGGTCACCATAAATTACTGGTGTTTAGAAGACTTTCAGAGTGTGTCCAAGAACGCGTACTGAAGGAGAAGGTACTCCATCGATGCTGTGGTATCCCTCGAGCTCGGGATAGCTCATTGGTTAAGTTGCCAGACCTACTGACCAGAAGGTCCGTACATAGAACCCGACCCCGACATCCTGACCACTCCCGTCAATGTTTGATCAACCTCGTGCTGATAGATTTCGTTAGGCTTTGTGGGCTTGTGAGTGCTGCGACAATTTAGTAGGGGAGTGGGTAGGTGAGGTCAAGTGGAATTTGAATGATGACTATTCCTCCTTCTGATAACCGCACACCAACGCGTGTCAGCTCGACTGATCCGAAACCGTTCTCCACGCACTTGCCAGTCCCAACTCCTTTATTCTGTTGGCAATGGGGGTGCTTGGCGATTTCTAACGCCTCGGTCATCAGTCTCTGTGACGTAGTCCTCGCCTCAAAACCTAACACATTCTAATTCTGCTTTGTGCCCCATGTCCAGTGCATGTTCTTCATTCAGTAACGCTTTACATTCATCTGCGTTTCTCGGCGGCGTTTATTTTCTTCATATGCCTTCCGATTCCGGCGTAAAGTTCTCTGAATAATACGCCGGCAGTCTGGGTCAAAAGTTGGATGACCGGAAGATGTGGTTTTCAGGGTTGGCTTTTTCTAACCCGTCCTTCCTCGTGGAAGGCAGAATCGCTACTTCCATGAACATGGACTTGCTGTTTGCCTGGGGGAAATGCCCAACTGACTCCAGACTCATATAGCAGAATGTAGTATTACTTTACCCCCAAACCCCGTCACATTACGATTGGTCGTATTATCTGGTCCCGCCGCTCTTGGTCTGACTGCTTCCCTGTGGTCTTCCTGACATGGTTGCACCTTGTGGAACGAAGTTCCAGCCACTGTAGTCCACGTGATCATCGCAGGACCAGAGCCCGATTACCACGCCAATGTGTCAGCTTTAAGTCCATACAAGTTTGAAGATGGTAAAGCGTCCCCTCTTCTGAAAGTAGCACCTCCGTACTTACGGAAACAGTGGTGCTGCCTTCCACCGAGGAACAAATTGGAAAAGGTTGAACTTTCCAAACTTATCCTGGCGTCGGCACCAACAACTTACTCGTCATCACCTTCTGGGTCAGTATCCAGACGAACGCAAAACATCGGTTCGAACAGATCCATGTGAGGCAATTACCCCCGAGTACTACGTGCTAAGTTCGCCAGAGAATTTGGCTGAAGAAGGACCCGAGAAAGAATCAAAGCAAACTGCGGGGGGGGGGGACAGAACCACCAATCACTGGGGCAAGCAAAGGACATGTATTAGCCCTTCTCATTCGCATCCTACATCCTTCGGGGAAAACCGGCACTCATCACTGACGCAAATTATTGATGCTTGTAAAAGAGCTAATCGTGTGATACTTGGTCAAATGTCCTACTGAAGTCAACCAAAACATCGGAACGACTATCGGTGTCTACGCAGTCCGATTATTTTCTTCAGTAACCAATGAGTTGAGGATGCATGGGTGCCTTTCTTGAAACCAGCGCTGCACAGATGACATAATCCTAGTCCCTCCGACCCTGGATAGTGGTAGGACCCATCTAATATTTCTCCCCCATTTCACTCAGTAAGGATATTCAGCGTACAGGACAGTGGTTAGTTAGCTCATGGCAATCGTCTTGTTTATATGTGACTGCCACTAAACCAAAGGCTCCAAGCTTCAGGGGGAATTCGGTATTTATAACACACTTATGCTGCAATGTACTCGGCAAGCATTTGCATGAACGAAGAGTGCAGGTTGACAGGACAGCGAAATCAATTGGGATCAATGCTTAAAGGATACTGGAACACAGTGACACTATCAATATGGAGTTGCATTTGAGATGGTATAATACTGGACAAATGATGTGGCACTCCCAGCCGTGTGCATCGAGGCGCTATGCACGCCCAACTAACATGAAGGCTGATGGTTTGTTTCATACAAGTTTGGCCTGCATGATAAATACCTCATTTGGTGGATGACGCTTTAGATACCACTGGTTTGTCGACAGCACTCGCAGCGCGTGCATACAGAAACCGTGTGAGTCACCGGAGATTGCACAATAAAGCCATTGCATCTTGGGCAAATAGAGTACAACCTAAACAAACACTCAAAAACAATTGCAGTGCATATAAACTAACATAAGATCACAACATTATCCAGTGGGCTCCTCATACTAGGTCACAAAAATGAAAAATCGAAAGGTTGTGGTAATAGTGAGCCTAATCCGGGAGTACAGAAATGTCACCACTTTCTACTTTAAGCATCTTAATAAAGAACCTAGGGTACTTGGAGATTTCTTCACAAAACGTCTGATGCCCTTCGCGCTTTGCCGGAGTATCAAGGTCTCACAGCGAATGTTCGGGTTTTAAAACGTCTACATAGCCTTCATGAATCATTGAACTGTTCTCAGAAATGAGCGATTACACTTTGGGGCTTTTAGGTCCATGCATTACCAAGGGCTGGATTACGATCTGACAAACAGGACCGCAATGGCAAACGCCATATCCATGAGCCCCACGCACATTCCTAGAGAGAGAGAAAATGACCAACAGGTCATAAGTTTTTGCAACCTCGGATGCGGACTGTCATCAGGTTAAATACAGTGCCCAATATTTTTCGCGCACTGGTAGAAGCTGCGTAGGCCGATAGCGCTGACTCGCGTAAGAACGGTCAACGACGGGCGCATGTCGATCAGGCTTCAAGCTGAGCTCTGATTGGTCGAAAAGCGAGTACTGCGACCAGCACAACGGCTACGGGAAATGGGCTCGAATATTGAATCTCTGGCGTGTGTAGCATGCTCGCTATGGAAGCACCAGAGGAAAGTGATTCTCTGGAGGCAGGTTTTCAGAATAATTTCTGTGGATGGAAAACAGAGACAAAACTCGTGAGCCGAAGCCCAGTAAGCAAGGTTGTACATCAACAATACTTGAGTATAAATCAAACTGACAGACATTGTACACCACACATGTTCATTAGTGGCTGATAAGACGGCCTTTAATCCGTTTACTGAACTTGGCGATTAGGTTGAAAAAGTTTTGTCAACAATCGAGAGTAGGTGGGGGTTCGCCATACTTGCAGCCCAATCCATCAAAAATGACCTCTGCGATACCACCCCTGCACCTTTTCTTGATACAATGTGTACCCAAATTCTGATGTGTACGACAGGCTGTCTTCTTCTTGGTGCCGTCAACTGTTGCCCCTCAATTCCGCAGAGGGACGATCCGGAGTAGGGTCGTTGGCTTGTTCGCTGACCTGGGCAATTTGATTGCAAACGTATCATCACCAATCGAGGTGATATCATCAGTGCGATTTTAGGAAGCGTAGTGGTGCGTGGCGGTGGTTTAGTGCTTGTGAGTTGAGAAGTGTTACGCGTGTGTTGATATACGTGCTACAGGCAGGGGGTGATCCTTGGTCGCGATTAGTTGTTCGGTCAGGCGGTTTCATTGGTTGCTCCGTTGTCCCGTGTCCCCATTCGCCGATGCTCGCGTGACCTTTGAGATTGACATCCCCTGCCGTCGTAATCTGGTCGATGCTGGAGTGACCTTTGTCCTTTCGAGTCCCGGCTTGTGACCTTTATTAATTTGTATCCAAAGAGTTTCTTGCTTCTTTGTTTGTGAATCCAATATTCGGTCCTCCTTGAGTGTTCCGGCTGAGGTGTTGGTCTTTTGCACGTAGAGGTGCATAAATTGGATCCGGTTGGATGCACCGGTTGATCGAACCTGCCGTGGAGTACCATGCTTCCAGAAATTCTCTTCCGTATTTCGCGTCTCTGTGTGCCAAACTTTTTGCGTTTTCCAGATTGAATTTGTGGCCTCCTTGATCCTCGTGTACGGATATCAGTGACAGGGGTCATGTCTTCTGACAGCAGCGTTGTGTTTCTTCATTCGTGTGCCTTGTCTCCCCCCGTTTGTCCGACGTAGAATTTGTTGCAGTTGTTGCAGTTGAGAAGGTATATCACATTGTTCTTCTTGATTTTGTCTCGGATGCCCTTCGGCCTAGAGATTAATTTCCTTGGGGTGGCGTTCGGTTTGTGGGCCACGAAGATTTGAGCCTATAATCATGTTGAGAGTTCTGATATATTCCTGGTGTAAGGTGAGACTATCCGTTTGGTGGCTTGTTCTTGCTGTTGCTGTTGTTGAGATTTCTTCTTCAAGCTTCTCTTGATAAAATTCCTTGGATATACATTGTTTCGGAATACCCTGAATACATGGTTTTCTACCTTTTTTCGCAGTTCTGTGGTGCTGCGGTGTCTTTGCCCTCTTGAACAAGGCTTGGACGCAGCTTTTCTTGTGGATGATTGCAGGCTAAAGTCTCCCAAAATAGCGATTTGTTTCAGCATGCCATACCACCCATCAAATATCGCGTAGGCCAACTAACTTCACTACCGGATGGGGCTATCTCCAACGAAGGGAACTGTGTTGGCTGATGCTAAATAAGGCTATCCTGAAACATGGCGATTGTCTGACGACTTCCGATTTCGTCTGCTATGTAGGTCTGAGACTGCTGCCGTGAAAACTTCCCAGTAACTCATATTTTGGATCCTCCTTCGAATCAACAGTGATCAGAGGTTCGTTTTCTATTCTGTTCTGCCTACTCATTAATAGAATAATACGCACATGTTCATCATAGCGCTATTTTGATTCCTTGTTGCTCGTCTCTCTGGTTTTCGCCCCTGCTTGAGATCTGTTCGCTTACTAGTAATGTTATGCCACAATTTGATGCCCTTTCCCTTTGGTTTACAAGGTTGTGTCAGTTTTACCCGTATTCGAGTGTCCACTCTGACGGAAAAACGAAACGGCCGCGGATCGAATATAAGGCCCCCCGAATGCTAGCGAGTGCGTTATCGGGTTCACTGATTCAACGTAATTGGAGACCCCGTTTTTTCTCTTGCATTTATACCGCATGTCACATAGCTTTTGTTGAGATTCATTTTAAATAGACCTAAGTGCGCAATCCAATTTGACACGATATTCACGAATTCACGGACCGGGAGCTAGCAACACGCAAATTATTTCCTCGAACTATGGAGTTTTCGAGGTCATGACTATAACGGGGTGTTAGTCAAATCCATTTGCACCTTCCGGTGGCATGTTTTTCGTAGCATTTTCTTCAAGTGAGCGGAATTTTAAGGTCACTGACCATCATCGATTCGCATTTTGTGACCGGTTAACGCGAGCTAGATCACGAAATCTCACTTCGGCCTCTTCTGGTGTTCATTAGGAATAAAAAACCTCCAACGAATACACAACACAAATTCCATCCTGTAAGATTGGCCACTGACGTTTGTTTGCTCTACGATCTTTGGATTCACCAAATGGGATGATAGTGTTTGGCGAACCTGGTCACAACATATTTTCCCTGGGAGCTAAATTTCCATTGAGTACAGCATTGTTAGACATCAGAATGAACTGTACAGTAGCGGCGCAACAGCCATATCTGTGGACGACCCTTTTCCCCCGACATGCATAAATATCCTGTACATAATACAGCGTCATGAGATAGCTGTAGTTAAATTACCAACACAATTGC
Source organism: Opisthorchis viverrini (assembly GCF_000715545.1). Lineage (NCBI taxonomy): Eukaryota > Metazoa > Platyhelminthes > Trematoda > Opisthorchiida > Opisthorchiidae > Opisthorchis > Opisthorchis viverrini. The sequence continues at coordinate 1,648,284 of NW_008751696.1, read as the reverse complement.
ATCGTTCCTATTCTGAACATGTTACTCCCTAGGTGTTGACTGCCATTACTTGGTCACTGTGATAACGATAGCCGTTGTCACTTACCTCGACTACTTATCGTAACTGCTAGATCCGTGTCTGTGTGCGACGCTGATTATGGGGCTCATCTTTGCACGGTAGTCTAATCCAATGACCAACGATGGCCCTTTATACTCACAGCCATACGTGTCGTCCCTCATCTCGAATACTTATTGTAACTGCTAGGCCCACGTCTGTGTGCGACGCTGATTATGAGGCCTCAACTACGTACAGTAACCGAATCCAATGGCCGCCCATAACTTTGCGCGATTCCGCTTATCTTTGCTACCCTTGGTTAACCCCGGGCTAGTATCCCCGCGGGCCGGTAGAATTAGGCTCTACTATACGCGAGGGCGTAATCTGATGGCCTGTCATGCTCACTACTGTACTCGATGCCGCCTTTACTTGGTTAACTATTGTACCTGCCAGGTCCCTGTCCATGTGCGGCGTTGATTAACCAGTAACATAATCCAGCCTAATATGTCGCACTCGTAACTGTACGCGTTGTCGCTTTTCATTGCTACTTATGGTGAACACCGGGCCAGTATTTATACGAACCGATGAATAGAAGGCCTAGACTATGCACGCACCTAATCTGATGATGAACGACGGGCGTCATACTCATGACTGTACGCGACATCGTCCACCTTGACTGCTCTCTGCAACTGTTAGCTCGGTGCCTATGTGCGACGCTGATTGTTAGGCCCCAAAAATGTGCGCCTTACATGACGGCCGACGATGGCCCGTCATACCGATAAAGGAGGCTACTTAAGGGAACTGCCGGGCCCATGCGCATTCCTGTAGCTGACTATGATGCCCCAACTATAAATAATAGACGGCGAAGCTAAAGTCAAAGAGGGGTGTCTACTTGTCAGCCGTAGGACCAAGCGGTGTAGACTTGAGCACTTAGGCCAAAAGCCACACGTGTCCTCAAATGTGCATTCATGGACGCAGCCGTAGCAAAGATCTAGTGAGTGGTCAAGTGCTTGGTGTCAAATCTGCTCGTTTAGAGCACTAAATTCCAACTTCACTCGACTTCTGTTCTCTGATGCCGATACAATGCAGCTCGATAAAATGGGCGACTCGGTCTTCTACATAAGAACTCGTAACCATCACATACTCAACCACAGTAGCAACCTAACCAACAAATGGCACGCCTCTGTGCTTCGTCAAACTCGTCGTTCATGTCGGGGCATTGCAACCTATCTTCACCTATGAAATCACGTCGACTGTATTCTATTCAATGAGTTAGTAAGCTGGCCAAACCTGATGCGAACCAACTGTCTCAGATATTGATGATGAATTAGCTAGAGGCCGCAAGGATGCATTCTTCAGTTGAAGTCACCGGTGCCGATACCGAGCACACGAGCCATGGTTTTGGGATAACTGCTGTCTAACACCGGCGTAACCATCACATCCGCTTCTCAAAGAGGCTAGGTCTCACAGCCATACAACAGAACAATCCGTATTGTAGCCTGATACCAACGTAACTGATATTCACGAATATATCACCTTGACGCCGTAGGTGTTTCAAATTAGCAAACGCGACCCGAGCGTTGCGGGTTCATGCATTGACCTCATCTGTCACACTACAATCAAAACTAATACAGCTTCGAATTTATATAAAACGCTGCAACACACTACCTCTCCAACAGGACCAGGAAAATGCCCGCGGTCTTATATGAGCTTCGACTTACCTCTGAGGATTTCTTCCCCACAGAATTGCACATCCCAGCAAAACCATCCCAAAAATGTCCTCCGTTACGGGGCTGTGAAGGAACCGAACTATTTTAGTTCAATGATCGCATGGTACTGCTGTACCCAGTTTGATAGCACACCCGCAACTCTGTCCTTCCTTCTCTTGACCATACTCTATCACCTACTTGTTTACTTAGCTCCGGATACGAACGAACTCAGGCTTCATTCCGACTGCAACCGTATGATCATGCCTGACAGTAGGCCACATACCTATCATTATGGTAACGCGAAACTTCGCGGGTACAAATTGCACACCGAAGGACAGTATGACTTTAGTGGGCTCATCCAAAATTACTTGGGCCTTTTCCTCCCCTTCGAGGATGAGAAGGATGCCTCCATATATCAGATCGACAAGATTTTTGCCAGAAGGTATTTGAAAACCGGATCCAGAAGATATTTCAGCGGTCGTCTCATTATCTCATTGAGCACGAAATCAAGTGGGAATGGAGAGAGAGCGCTCTTGAAGGACACCGCTTTGTGTACGGAAGCTTTTGGAGCCCCCCGTATATTTTCGTAACATGTCCACCCCTTACGTGCCTCCTGTCCACGACGATGCAAAAGACTGCGCGGTTGACAACTCTCACTTCAACTGCATGCCTTCTCCCAAAAATACACTCCTCCTGCAAGATGAATCGCATAATTCGCCCTCTGCAATGAAGGAAGGAAAACTGCTTCCGGTCTAAGCTTGCCCTGATCGTGTCATACATCCCGAGCAGCCGCCCTATAAACTGAAATATCCATTGATAAAAGAGGACCAGACGCTACGAAACCTACCAAACACTCATGAGGTGACGCCTCAGAGGCAAATAGTTTTGCAAACCTCCATGATTTTCTTTAGGCTATAAAGGATCCATTCTTGGGTCAGCTCATCGTACGAACAGGCAACACCACCAAATTTCTCTGATCTCATGTCTCTGCCGTCCCAAGCTACTTTAGTTGCGCACGATCTAGCCAATGCACTTCCACCATACTCGTATATGTCCTTACCAGGTCGCATAGACCGCATACCTATTATACGCACGTAAATATCGATTGCCGGTTTTTAAATCAGTCAGTGTTGCCTCGTTGAACTAGCTGGGACTTGTGACAACTTTTGACCGTCTGTTATTTCAGGAGACATTCTAACTGTAGTATACGGTGTCTGTCAGTTTGATCGATTCATATGTAAGTATTGGTGATGTACATCCTTGCTTACTGGGCTTTGGCTCATGAGCTTTGTTTCTGTTTTCCATCCACAGAAATTGTCGTGAACACCTGCCTTCGGAGAATCACTATCCCCAGGTGCTTCCATAGCGTGCATATTACATAACTCACATGAAAACGCTTTCTAGCAAACATTTTGGACACGTTTTCTCATTGGAGCCTTAAATGTAAACATGACTGTCTTATTAGCTCGTTTGAATGGCAGCAATAAACCACCACGAACTCTCAATGAACCCAAGAATATCCTAACTACAATGACAACATTAACCGGCTCGTCCAAGATGTTCATGTACGGGCTGCCCACGAACCGAAGTACGGCGTCGTGATGACAGTACCACAACTACCATACCCAGTCTGATGACTTGCCCTTAGTTCACTATATCTCTAATATTTTCCAGACAATCGTGTTAGCTATATCTCTGATATTTTCCAGACAATCGTGTTACCCAGAAGACCGTTTTATTCCGTTGAGTTTGTGCAGGGACTTGAAACCAGTGACCATCTTATCGTGGCGTTCGTTTGTTCTGCCACAAACCAAATAGTTTATACAACGGCACTGCTGCTGGCTGGATATATCGGTGAATATCAAACCTTGCCTTACGCCAGATATAACGTGTGCTGATCATCATAAAAAAAACAAAGAACTAACTAGCTGTGGCAAATTCCTTGGCTTCAGCGGGACGCTTGCCGCAACCACAGGAGATTATTCCATCCAGGTTGCGAATGTCTGCCCCAATTTGAGCTTGCGCAAACGTGCTGGGCGTGATTAATGTTTAAGTCGTTTTGAGGTTATTTCCAAGTCTTATAAGTAGAACACGCGAATATACAATTTTTCCACAAAACTTCCCACGGCTTTCCTAGAGACGATGGGTGAAGCTACTGACAGTCAGTAAAACACGGATTGTGAGTTCGTTTAAACAAAAAATGCGGTCGCGTGTGGAGATCTTGGCCACCAGAATGATTACCATCAAATGCTAAAACTTTACGTTAAAGTTTCCCTTTTGTGAAGCACGGTTTCAGAAAAATTCAGGGTGTGCGTCTACGACATGGCTCATTCCGCCACTAAGCAGCTTAACTTGTAGGGAATTTCGGCGGCTTAGCTACAACGTTTGTTCCTGCACCATCGACACTGCACTATTATACATTTGATTCCTCATTAAATGGCAATTTTCACTCCATTTTCAACTTATGCACCAATGCTAACAGACGTTTAGAGCGTATATTACGCCCTTTTGTTCTACTTTCCCTCAAACCTCCAACTGAAACTTCTTGACTATCGCAACAATCTCTTCGTCCGAAGAAGAAACAGATCGTAATCTCCGACCTACGGTTTCTGATACCGATTCGAGCCCGCCAGATGGCACGAAGCAATGCAATTTTTGGCACACCACCTTCAAAGACAACGTTAGCTGAATGGGGCCTGAAGTTTTAAATAAATTGGAATATCTTATACTTCGCACTGACCATCCAGTATATGATTTCATTGAAGAATGTATTATCTATGATTCTGCGATAAGCCTGCCGGAAAAACCTTATCTTTACACGCAAATTATGCTGTATGCACATCGCCACTTGGCTACATAAAGCAAGAAACCGGTCAAGGGGTTGGCCAGTTCGTTCGAAAACGGAATTCATTGATTGTTGCTAAAGACTGCGAATTGAAGGAATTATCCGCTTTGGAACCTGCAAATGGAGCAACCCGAAATGCCTCGATAGCTGGATTACATTGGAATACGGTTAGGGAGAGGCTGCTACCATGGCACATACGAACTGTTCAAACCTTGTGTGTTATCGAACCTCTGAGTAAACATCAGTCAGACAAATATTGGCTGAAAATTTCAATCTCATCTTTGAACGGGGCGGTGAAAGCTCGTCCAGATTAGCAGCTTGAAGG
>NW_008751696.1:1606993-1637794 GCF_000715545.1 Opisthorchis viverrini | reverse complement strand
TTACCGGCCTCAAATCCGTGGACTACGAAACGCGTCTCGCGATGCTTGATCTCTTTCCCCTGGAGTACCGTCGCCTCCGAGGGGACCCAATTTTTACTTACGCCCTGTGTGAACAAAGCTTGGCAAACAGGTTTTTTACCATTGACCCAGCAAACACCCGGCGAGGACATAGTAAGAAAATTTTCAAGCTCAGGGCACACATTCATTAGACAAAACTTTTTTTTTCATTTCGGGTAGTAGCTGCGTGGAATGACCTTCCTCCGACGGTTGCACACGCTCCTTCTCGAACCCAATTTAAAGCACCATTAGAAATTTATTTATGCGAATTCTCGCGCTGGCAAGCATACTGCTCTGCGCTGAGAACATAAAGAGCAGTGCTACACCCTTTTTTCACTTGTGCCTTTTGAACGAACGACAGCCACTGACCGACAAGAACAAAACCGGCCCGGGAAACTTGGGCAAAAGCCTCGATCCTGTGTATCAATCCGTGAGTGAAAAGTAGTGTATCAATCCGTGAATCCGTGAAAAGTACTCAGATATAGTTGATCGCGATGTTCCACAAGCTGAGCGCTAAAATGCCGCACTGATGCTGTTGGTACTCTAGTAAGGCGTAAGGTAGCTCAGTAGGTGGTTTTGGTGGACGCGTTTCACATCAGGGTCTGTTGTGACTTGGTGGTCGGTCGTGCGTCGGTCTTTGGCTTCCTGCTCCACTCACCATGGCATATCAAAAGGCACGATATCTTCAGACAGCTCTTTATGGAGACAAAGGAGCATTATTACCAGTGTATCAGGGAAATCACAGAATGTTCCACAAGGTCATGCTAGAATCTCCGTGAGGGGACGAGAAGCGTCGAACTGGTGATGGTCAATCCAGTTTGGCTGGCAGTCTGGCCAATCGAGGCATGCCCTCATTTAGTCCGTAGCCCGGACGTGACACATGTCGAATTGATGTTGCGGTTCGGTTACTAGGGCCGACTGGCATCCGGACAGGGTCCGGGAGCTTCTCAGGAGGCAGACGAGGTGTGCACATTTTTCGCGCCCCTATAAAGCGCAACGAACAAGTCTGTTCCGAGTTCCCATGAGTGTTCCAGAACGAGCGATGGTCAGTACTTGACTCTCCATTTCAGTGCCAGACGACTACCTAAGTGAGCCTTAGCCGCGCTGACGCTACCTACATGCGCACTCTTGTCCGTTCGTCAGCAACCACAGCACTATGTGAATTATCATCCTGCCGCAACAAGGTGCCCCAAAACCTGCTTACATGCAGCAGTCTGTTTTCCAGATTGTCTCTGAATGCGAACGTTAATGACTGAGTTTTGGGTGTGAAGGATGACTTCGAGATGTCTTCGGCTGCGACGTCCGAGACAACCGTGGATAGTACAGCTAACCGCAAGGAATGGTGAATGGATGTCAGTTCTTAAGAATGTGTCTGCGTCGTGTCTTTAGAAACGGTGATTAGGGTGTAAAGAACAAACCTTTAAAAGAGAAAGAAGAAGGCCTCAGCAGTAATCGGCTTCCGCTTTTTTCCTTGCTGTATGCAGCAAGTGCGGCAACTTGGCTCGTGGCACCACGCGACGGCCGATGGTGGGTGAGCCTCAAGGTTGTACGTGGGCTAGATAATGCCAGAGTGCCCAGACGATTAGGGTCCTTGGTCAAAGCGTTTGGCTCAAAACCTGGCATCAAGGTAGCGTTGGTTACAATAAGATTGTCAGGGCAGATTACATTTTTGGGGTTCAAGTCGCCACACCTTCCGGCACCAACCTGGAGGATCATTAGGCTGTTAGTCAGGCTGCTACTCATTGACGAGCCTTTAATGAGAGACATCCGCTCCCAGGTATAGCTCATTGGGTTATGAATGTGCACAAGCTGTTACACCGCTGTAAGCTCTAGTTTTTTCATGGTGGACTTTGATCCATTTGCGGAAACTTTCCACCTCCTGGACCTTCACTACCCAACGGCGCTCTGTCTATCCCTAGGAAATTCCCTGTGCGTTTGTTGCCGATATAAATATCCCAGTATCAGTGAAACCTGTTGGTCTTTGTGACATCCACTTTACGTTGTGGTTTGCCAGTTACCTCGGTCGGACGGTTTCAAATGCTGAACTAGGTTTCTTTCATCTCTAGTTCGAGCTGGATGAGTGGTTAAGGGGCGAACTTATTTACCGGAAGGTTCGTGGTTGGAACCCAACCTCTTCATCTCGACTTCCCCCGTGTATGCTTTAGGAGGCTAGTAGTGCCTCAGCCATGCTTCATTCGTGTGGCATGATAGGTAGACGCCGAAGGGGCGTTACAGCCGAACGATTATTTATTTATTTATTATTTATTCATCTCTTTTCCAACTCTCCTTGAACTCATCCTCATTACTGTTATGTCCGTGGGGTTCTGAATGACTTTTAGGCAGCGCACCTGTATTTCGTTGAGCTTGGGGAACACTGCACGTGGCGTACTGAATGGTTGTTCGCCCACCGTTGCACTCTTGAGGTGACGCAAATTGATACGTGGTTGCATAATACCGTATTACAAAGATATTGTGTAGTATAAAGCAAAGCCTTTTACCTCTAACTAGTACACATGTTAAGCTATACCACAGCTTAATCTTAATGCCAGGTCGCATCTGCGTAAATGCCGTGGAATCCAGTGACTTGTCACCAGTAGAACGCATCACATAACCCTGATATTCCTAGTATTCTCCCCAGTACGTTCGACGCCAGAGTGTCAGATATTTCTATTTTCGGTGCCTTTCTGCTGGTTAAGATAAACCTGTAAACCACACCTTTTCGTCCACCAAGGTGGTGCTTGACTCTATGAACATTTCCGAATCTGTTCTTTAGCGTCTACGCGAGACAAAAGGTGAGTCCTCCCGGACCCTAAATGGCTCTTCCCTAGAGGTCCGAGGTCCGAATTGTCCTGGTGTTTCCCTAACTAATTCATCACTGAGTCTATAGTGTTTTCATCAGATTGACATTTGCTTCCTATTGTTCTCAGCCAAACAGTTCGCACGAGGCATGGAAAAGTTTTGCTCGGAGGTTCCGAAAATAGTAAGTTTTGAGTTTGGCTCAACTTGCAGGAGTTACACGCACATCTTTCTGGAAGTATCTCACAAACGACTTTGCTCAACATACTTGGTGTGGATCAGTCAGAGAGTTTGATGAAGCGGGTAGCTCTGAAACAGGGTGATCAGCGTACTCTCGATGAGTGAGTGTTTACTAGGCTGTCATAACTACAGTAGATGTTTCGCATTGTTCCACCTTCTGCACAACGCGATCCGGAGTCCAGATATTGTCGAACGGGTGAGTATTCTTTCTTTGATAACCACCGTCCAATAGCCTTTCCCGGAGCCTCTTGGTTTTATCTCGTCAACAAATTCCAGCAGTCTGGAAAATATCGAGGGGTGTTGACCATGACTATTAAACAATCCCTCGTCCTTCAGTGATTTTCCAGGTGCGCCTTGGAAGTTAGGAACCAAATCCAAGTTCTGTTCTTGTGGTGCTGACTGGGCTGCTGTGGGATTTCGAAAGCGCGCTTGTGAGTCATTTAGGGTGATTGGATTTCACACTGTTGTGAACGCAGAAGTTCAGAAGTGTACAGGGAGTGCAACCAAGGTCCTCTGCTAGTTTGTGACGCAAGCTCCTTTTGTTTTCAGACGCGGCTGCCGCGGAACCTTGAAACAAGGACATGAGAGACCATTCAGTCCGAAATGAAGTGATCAATTCACATCAGGATGATTAGTCTAGATTCGCCTACTAGTTGAAAGTCATGTGTTCGTGCTACCCTTTCGGTGTGTAGTTGTCATGCCGCCCGAAGAAAGCACGAGGGCTGAGGTACTGTCAGGTTGTCCAAGCCTAGACAGGAACAGTCGAGATGCAGAGGTTGGGTCCAAACCACGGAACTTCCGGTCAGTAACTTCGCGCTGAAACATCTCGAGTCATCTGAAGATGATGTTGAACTCTGACACTGTTTCTGGCTCTTGCTCACCTTTACATTGCCGAGCCTAATCGATATTCCACATAGGGCTAAAATCGTACAGGACCCCAATATTTATCCAGCTTCCAGGTGAAGTTACTCAAAGCGGTCTTCTGTCGTATCTTAATTAAGAATATTAGTTTATAGTGGTAGCAACTGAAGAACATTGTAGGCATGATGTTAGTGCACCAGTACGTGCCTTGGGTGTGCAAGTCTTTTGCACATCTGGTACCTAGTTGAGAATTTACAGCCCGCCCTGACGTGAGCCGCTCCAAACACCCGCTGGAATCAGAGTAATTTAGTGTCGAACTTATGTGAAGCTATCTACATTGATTTTCTATTCCCTGAGGCGAGCTTTTTACTGAGGAGACGTTTTTGTACCTCCCGGCTACCTGATGGCGTTTCACTTTAGGCATGTTGGTGTATTCTCTGGACCGTTGAATTAATTCAAATGCTTTTGGTACTACATGATAGGCGTTAAGCCTCACTGATGGTCGGGACTCCTAACTTCACCCGATTTAGTTTGTTTGGTCCGTTCTGCTCACCATAAATTGCTATTTTGAATCTCTTGGGGAAGCTGAGTGTTAGACATTGATCTCGAGGAGGACAGCAACAGGAGAGCAGGTAGATATGCCGCTGCTCCCGTGGACCATTAACTCGGTTCCAATATATTCACCCTGATGCGAACCAATCTAGGTATATCGTTCAGCTGTAACATCTTTTCGGTGCCTAGCTACCACGCCACCCGAAAAAGGCATGACAGATCGGTTGCCCAAGCCTAGATGAGGGACAAAGTTCGGGTTCGAACCACGAACCTTCCGGTCAGTAAATTCGCGTTCTAACCACTGAGCCATCTCCCCCCCCCCCAATTTAGGTATATCAGCGTAGTCTCAAATTACAACCACAAGTGTATTGCTTTTGGATTTACTACGATGATAAAAATTTTCGAACCATATATTTCTTGTCTTCACAGGTTACCATAGACGTTGTTGAGGAATTCGCTTCAGATGGCGTCATTTACTTGGAACTGCGCACTACAGTCCGAAGTTTGCCAACTTACCGTGCCTACTTGGATGCTGTTTTACGGGGCCTCAGCAATGCATCTAGTATTACTCATGGGGAGATCGATGTCTGTCTATTGTTTTCAATTGATCGAGCTCGAGGAATAGATGATGCTTGGATGACTGTAGATCTTTTGAAAGAGTATGCACCGTCCTGGCCTGAGGTTCTCGTGGGTATTGAACTCAGTGGGAATCCTAAGGTAAATGCTTTTTTTTGCGCTGGGGGCCCATTTTCAAAGCCCATTATTCACGCCAATTGAGTTTCTTTTTTTATGCTCTCATTTCATCATTAGAACTGGTAATCGGGAAGAATAGCCGTTTTCATAACCATCAGTAATTGATGTTTCAGTTTGGGGACCAATAAAATGCACTCTTGACGGTTTTCTTTCCATCTGCCCGGCGGGACATATCCTGGCAACAGAGCGTAAACTTCACAATGAGCTATAGAAAACTTTCAAACATAGTGGAATTAAATAGAGACCCTTCCGAACAACTCGGTGTGGTTGGCTCTTGGAAATTTTTCTAAAGTGACTTACAATTTCCCTTTGAAACCCTCCAAAATGACCCGCTACTCATTGTTAAAGGAGTCCAACCTACTGCTTTCTCGTGGCAGAGGTTTTCACCAAGGCAAAAGGCTAGAGTAGGTGTCCAGCGTCTCGATGGTGTTGATAAAATATGCTGTCTTCCTTGGGGAATTTATGAAAGCACTTATTCGGAACCACTACCAGTTATCGTCTGATGTAGTCTTATACCTACTGTCGGACAATACCCTGAAGTTAGAATCAGCTCCTGGTAATCGATGAGCATCGATGTGCCGTCTAGATCTCCCAGGTGTCCGGACAATGAACTGAAAACATTTCCCAGTTCTCAGTAGGCTGTGAACTCAGTGCTTTGCCTGTCTGCATTGCTGAAAAATCATTGAATTGTGAGCTCCGAGTGGATTCTCCTAAGATCACCTTCTCACTCGTACTGGTCATCCTGAAAGTATACATTGGGGTCGAGGGTTGTTGTATTAACTGAAGGCTAGAAGTATCGACAGTTTTTTTGTATTTGTATGATAACCAGTTAAATGATGTCACCGCTACTGTTTGTTCCATCCTGTTTGAGAGACTTTTGTGTGTTCGCCCGTCAACCTTAGCGAACTTGCGCATAGCATTGCATCGGGATGCGTGCTACATGTCTGTATTCGTTCCTATGTACGCAATTGTCTGGTCGCCTAATTTATGGCGCCCGTTACTCATACATAAGTGGTGATTTTCGTGCAAGTTAATCTCAAGCGCTGGTCAGCTGCTCGTCAAACTACGGGATCGTGCGTTCTCCCTAGAGTTTTGTGAGATGTGCACTACCGATGATCCCCAGTAAGTATGAAACGGCTGTACAGTGCTTCTCGATTTCGGTTGGTTCTACTTACCGGACGGAATCTCATTTGGAGAATTCCATATATCCACACAATAAAGACAGTCTGTAAGCACAGCGGATGAAGGACAATCTCACAAGATGGATGAAACTTCCATTTGAGAAGTCATCGCCCGAGAAGCCAGTCAACGTGCGATCACCTTATATGGATTTCGTTATTGAACGATAAGTGATGCTCTATCCTGTATAAGTGAAAGTTAATCACATGCTGATCATCCGTTCTTGGCCGAACGGTCAACTTTTTGAACTACTAGCTGAGAGATCGCGATTTCGAAACTCGCTAGATTTTTGTGAGATACATACCGCTGATGACTCCCGAAAAGGATTAAACAGCTGTACAATGCCGTACACCGTACTGTGCACTTTCACGGGTGAGACAGGTTCGCGAAAGCTGCTCTGGCCTTCTTAATCCGGATGGAAATATCGCCTTTCACGAGACAACCTGGACTGATACAGCTGCTCAGCTAAGCAAATTAGTTTACTACTTCGGGGGCGAGATGGCTCAAGTGGTTAGAGCGCGAGTTTACTGACCGGAAGGTCCGTGGTTCGAACCCGACCTCCGCCACTCGACTTCCCCTGTCTAGGCTTGGGCAACCTGACAGTATCCCAGCCCTCGTGCTTCCTTCGGGTGGCATGGCAGCTAGGCACCGAAAGGGCGCTACAGCTGAACGACTTTACTACCTCAGTAGGTTCGTCCGCAAACATCAGGTTAGGGTTCGAGCCCACCCGCTCTTGCAGCAGCACTTTGCAGGTATGAAGCGCATGCCAAACCATGGGGCAGAATTATTTGGATTATTTAATATCGTTTGCATTACAACGGCGTTAGATCCAAGACGAGCTGTTGCCTGCGTACACGATATCTACGAGTGAATGCCCCGGGAGAACTTCGACCATACAGACATTAGAGGCTGGTCGTGAATTCTCCATAATCTTATCGATGGCGGAGTTGAAAAGGAGGGATGACAGAGAATAGCCTTGCCTGACACCAATCGATTTAGTAAACTCAGGGAGAGCTTCCTGTAAACTTTGACGCGCTTGCGGGAGGTGACGTACAGCGCCTTGAGGAGGGCCAGGAGTGTATGGGGAACACTTTTGCTTCACTGAGGCTGCCATAGTGTCTGACGGTTAAGAAAGTCAAAGTCAACTTTCAAGTCAAGGAAGACAACCATTGTTGGGCGCTGGAAACAGTGTCGCTGTCCCAGAATCTGTCGGAGGGTGAAAACATGATACATACATCCTCTTGCAGGACGAAACCCAGCTTGGTCTTCACGGATCTTTCTCTCCATGTTCATTCAACCTTCGAAGGATAAGGCTAGAAAGCACCGCTGCCAGAGCTACCAGGATGATGCCACGGTGGTTTTCACACGGCATCCGTGTACCCTTTTGTAGGATGGGAAGAACTTTCTACATACCCCATTCTGCAGGCCCTTTCTCTTTACACCATATCGCACCAGTGAGCTTTGTTAGATGGGTCACCATGGGTTCCTTGCCTTTTAAAGAGGGATGGATACAGACCGTCCATTCTTGATGCCTTCACACGTTTCAGTACAGATAGTTCTTACTATCCCGATGGGCGATTAAAGTTTACATTCCATTCACCCGTATGCACTACCTCCAGATGCTGTTTGCAGAAAACCGGCTAAACTGCTCTTCGAAGTGCTCAGTCCATCCTTTCAGTCGACGTTTTTGCTTTCCCAGGGCCCGTCAGTCGTAGCAGTTGATATAAGGCACTGCTGTTTCCGATAGCAAAAACCTTCTCCATCTCCCGAGTTTTTGAAGTCCACCAGAGCTCTCGATCCTGTCTTAGTCTACTTGGCGTTTTAGGGATTTGCGTGTGCCGTCGTACTCGTATGAATTTCCTGGTGTCAGCAAGGACTAACGATCTGGATGACAGCCAGTGGTCAGTTGATTGTACCGGAGCAGTCGGACAGATAGCACTGAACGCTGCTAGCATACCTTCTTTCACATTTTCCCATGCTTCATCCACGTGCTCATAACTCCCTGTGTTCGTATCTTTTTTCCTGCATATTGTTGCATTTTTTTTATTCAAACATCAGATCGGCAATCTCCTTGATTTCGTCGAACCATTGAACTGTGTTCAAGCACTTGGATAGCAAAAACCTTCTCCATCTCCCGAGTTTTTGAAGTCCACCAGAGCTCTCGATCCTGTCTTAGTCTACTTGGCGTTTTAGGGATTTGCGTGTGCCGTCGTACTCGTATGAATTTCCTGGTGTCAGCAAGGACTAACGATCTGGATGACAGCCAGTGGTCAGTTGATTGTACCGGAGCAGTCGGACAGATAGCACTGAACGCTGCTAGCATACCTTCTTTCACATTTTCCCATGCTTCATCCACGTGCTCATAACTCCCATGTGTCGTACCTTTTTTCCTGCATATTGTTGCATATTTTTATTCAAACATTAGATCGGCAATCTCCTTGATTTCGTCGAACCATTGAACTGTGTTCAAGCACTTGGTCTCAAGACTAGCGTTCATCTGGCTGAGTTACCGAACGAAGGTGAACAGTGGCTGGAATTTTTGCAGTGCCACACACCCGATCGCATCGGTCATGGGACGCATCTGCCCACACCAGATACTCCCGGTGATGATACACCTGCGTTCAAGGCCAGGGACTTGATTTTAAGCTCTCGTACTCCTATTGGTAAGTGCACTGCTGAAATCAGCTGAGTCGCACATTCTTCTTCTCAAATTCCTACTGTTCTATATTAGTACCGACCTTGAGGAACAGGGAAGAAACGAATTTTTCTGGTCGGATGGTTTTCATTTGAGGTCCCGTTCAACAGGTAAAATCGGTCTATATTGAAAAATCTAAAATCACTTTTGAGTTGTTTCATCCCTGTTCGGAATCACCATTGAAATGTGTGCCTCACGAGTCTCCGGGCACTTGTAACCCTCCGGCTATTAGTCGAACACCAGGTTTTATTAATTCGTTTCTATTTCCTCCGAGCAACCGTTGACAGCACCAACTTTTGATGTATCATCACCGGAATGAATTCTTTTCTAAGCACTCCGATGTGGTATCTTGTCACATCCAAAAGCTTGTCTATTTGTACGGGTGGATGATGAAATTTTCCCTGTTCTCCACACGCCGGTTTACCGTCCGCTTCACCAGAGAAGTTGGGGATGTTGAGTGAGTCCCCTGTTGGGTGTCGATTGTCGGGCGAAGGAAGACGGCTTCCTAGACATGCGTGCCCCATTCGAATTGGACAGAATACCCCATTTTTTCAGGTGATCGTGTTAACTGCATATGAGTTTCCTGACAGGAATTGTACGAGGGCCAGCGGGCAACTAAAAGTGAGCTACTTAGGCTATAAGTTGACACTTTCCACTCAAAAATCCCTCCCAACCCGGCAGCCTCCCAACCCTCGTGCTTCCTTCGGGTTACACGGCAGCTTTGCACCAAAAAGACTTTACTGCTGAACGATTATTATTATTATTATTATTATTATTATTATTATTACTATTATTCCCACTTGATGTCTTCAGGACTAATGAGGAACAACATTGTGATGGGATTGCCTCTGCTTGAACCCATACACGCGATCAGTCAAACAGCTCTTTGACCGCAGATCACTGGAGAACACTTGACTCATGCAATTTTTACTTTTGTGAACACGGTCATTTTGTTCCCTTGTTACTTGAAGTGGAACTCTGTTCATGGCGGCCTATTTTTCCGTCATTGTGCACAGCATATTGACGCAAACATCTTTATGGATGGGATGGTCGTAAGAGACGCTCTGTTTGCTGGTGAATTCGAATCGCGCAGCACGCTCAACCTCGATTGGGAAAGGATTAGGGGAAAAAATGAAAATAAAGACATTCTGCGCGCGAAGCATAGTCACAAACCTCATTCCGCGGTGCGTTTCGAGTTTCACCACAATCGACAGGCGTACAATAAGTTTTTTGGCCACAGCCTAACTTTCTGGGAGTGGTGGATTCTCTATCTGTTTTCGTGTTAATGTGCACTATGTCTCCACATTTAACGGCTCATTCACTGTTCCATTTTCCGGTCGCACAGAGATTTGCCTTACCTCAAACATCGTGTGTGAAACCGAGCTCACTTACGAGTCCCATCATCTTGCTTCTTGGGTTCAAGCTGGTCACCCGGTCTGCATTTGTGTAAGTCTTTCCTCGTTCATCTCTTTTTTTCCGCTCCGTAATATACATGTATCCATAATAAAGAAAGATGATTTCAGACCGGTTAATGCGCGAACCATCTGTGAGTAGTTTGGGTACCCAGTCAACCAATTTGTCTGCTATAAACCATGTGCCAAGAGTACATTGGTTCAAGCTACTATCGTATTGGTCGCCGGGAAATGAGACATAATGGGTGATATATCCACACACTAGTGGCATGATCAAATTGCTCGGGAAACTGGGCAACAACGTCTTGAAGGTGACAGCTTTGATCCACGAGAGTCATTGACTGCGTGTGCTCAGATTTGGATTTCTTGCTTATGGGACCTGTGATTTAAGGCGAGGACTTGCCCAGTGAACATCATTTCCTATCCCACCGGCTCACTACATACAAGTGGTGTAGTGCCACCTGTGGCTGCGAGGAAAAAACTGGCCATATGGATGAACGTCATACAGTAGTATTGAGCACTTGTCAAGGTCTCGGTGAACATTGCGTAACAGTGCGTTACTTCGTTACACTTTGCCTTCATCGTCATCAAGTCGTGATACAACTATGCTGTTCCATACCACTGTGCTAAACTGTCGACTAAGCTGAACCGAATCATAGAAAGCGTGGTGCCGCCTCAAGGTGGTTGGGTAACAATATTAGTCACGTCGGCCACTTCTCCGGGCTTGGACTAATGTTTTTTTCTGAAGACTAATATCTCCAGTTAGACTCTGGATCCATTTCTCTGGTGGGGATTTAGTCAAAAACATCTTTGTCGCGTCCCTGGGTGTGTCCCCTCATGGGTGACCGAACTATCCCCACGATCTCGATTCGATTCACACCACCAGGTTACGGAACAAGGTTGTGCAAGGAGGCCCCCTTGACTCTGGCATTCGTTGGGATTAGAGTGTCTATCCAACAACTATCCTTCGGGTAGTTACGTTCACCGTAACTTTTTTAGCTGGAACTTGTGCACAAGTTCACATTCCTGATACAGAAACGAAACGATGAAGACTAATATCTCCAGTTAGACTCTGGATCCATTTCTCTGGTGGGGATTTAGTCAAAAACATCTTTGTCGCGTCCCTGGGTGTGTCCCCTCATGGGTGACCGAACTATCCCCACGATCTCGATTCGATTCACACCACCAGGTTACGGAACAAGGTTGTGCAAGGAGGCCCCCTTGACTCTGGTCATTCGTTGGATTAGAGTGTCTATCCAACAACTATCCTTCGGGTAGTTACGTTCACCGTAACCTTTTTAGCTGGAACTTGTGCACAAGTTCACATTCCTGATACAGAAACGAAACGATGCCCCTGGATCGCAGTTTACGGCTTCCCAGTATTTCTCTGCGCGTGTTCACTGTTAATACTGAGGAGCATATGAAAATCGACAGTCATGTGTCCCATGTAAATCGTGTACCGACTACTGGATCTCTAGAGCTTTTATTGATTATTTTTTCATTCACAATGCCCTTCGCGATTGCAACACCCCACCTTCAAGGATACCGAAATGCATCCTCTGCAGGGCGGGTGACCAATATCAGTCGCCTCTCATACCTTCTTTGCTTGGCTAAAAGGAAGTCAGTTACGTATGTCAAGTTGCGCAAGTTGACTAATGGGCGTTATCCACCAATCCTTCGTGGGATTGCTAGACGCGTAAAACTCGACAAGTACTGAATTGATTGGCATAAACACACCCGTTCTACAATTCCCCATTTAAGCGATTCACTAGTAATAACTCAAAATTATTCATCTGGGGTCGTAACTATCGAGGGTCGAATCCCCGGTCGACTGAGGTTGTACCCTCCGTTCAGCCTTAACAGTAACGTAGTCCGAGAACAGTGTTTCCCCCTTTGATAATGACTGACTAGAATGATGGCGTCAGGACAGGACTGCCCAAACCAAATTTCAGTTTTTCGTCGCGGGGCTATTCGATTTTTCTCACAGTAAGATAAACTTTATAATGTGCGTGCAATTCATGGTCCGGCTATTTGGTGCTTTCACATATGCTTTATTGGGACATGCTGATGAACCAACACTATACACTAATGGCTCTCATTTTAACTGAATTATCCCCATGCTACCGAGCTAGACACGAATAGCAATCTCGGAGAGAAAGAGTGACAAAGTCGAACGGAATAAACACAGTCTTAATCCAAAGACTGCAGGGTTGCCGTAGATTTCTTCTTCCTATTGTTTGGCTCTTACTGTCAGTAGTGTGTGTGTGTGTGTGTGTGTGTGTGTGTGTGTGTGTGATGTTCCGACCTGCTTATTTCACTTTACAGGTGACTTCATCTTGGAGAAGGATGATCAGACTCCGAATCGCTAGTAACCATGAAGTGCGGTCAGCAGCCACGGCTGGTTTATTTTTCAGTACCCTGAGATCTAGTAGCCCAGCGTCATCCTTAACCGCTGTTTTCATTTTTCTCCCTGAACGATAGCGCTGAGGTGACTAAGACACCGGCGACGGGAGCAGTTGAATGGTTCGAAATCCGGTTTACGGAGAGCGTGTCCAACCTACCGCCGCTTGATCCGTTAGAAGATCTTGCATCAGATTCTATCCTGCATGAAGCTCTTACCGGACTAGCAGTCACCCCAAGAGAGACCTTCGAGGTTAGGTCACTTCCCCGAAGAATCTCTCCCAGGCCTCCGCCGAATATAAGCAATCCCTTCAGGCCACATAAACCCCTAGGTGGCCTTTCTAGGCCACACCATTCTATGACGTGCTTCGATATAAAATAGTATAGTATATTAGTAGTTAAGGGTAGCACAGCCTATTATATTATATAGCATTTCACAACTTAGTATAGCTTAGTTCTGTGTGCTATGGTGTGGTATAGCAAAGTATAGCACACTGTAGCATATTATACTGCAGTGCGGTATAGTGTAGTGCAGGACAGGATGGTACAATACACTGTAGTATGGAATACTATGTTTTATACAATATAGTAGTGGTGCTAATAATGTTAATCGCCTTTAGGTGAAGTAGCTGAGTAAGTAGCAAGAGGTGCTATTCAAAGTTTCACCTTGGGGTTTTTCTCAAAGGGATGTTTATTCTTCAGAGTGATATTGTTTCTCACAGACCCGTGGCAACTTAGTTTAGCCGTTGGTGACGAATCACCGTATCCAGGGCAGTGAACAAAGCAGCAGCCGTCGATATAAGCGGAACTACCAGTAGTAGTAGCATTCGTTTTAAGAAAGCGATGCAGCCAACTTGGCGTCAGCAGGCGAGACGTATACGACACCGTTTTTTGAGGTGACTCACTCATTCTATTGCGCTACCACTTAAAGACTCTTGTTCTACCCACCATACACACACACACACACGTATGTCATTGGGTCTTGGTTTCATGCTCATGCTTCATGGTTTATACTATCATGCCCCTTATTCCTTTCAATATATTTCAGACGGATGATAAAGGCATCTTTGGTTGTTCCTCGTCGAGCGAGCTAGTCAAAGCGGTTGAACATTGTGGTGTGTCAAAGTCACAACTTCGGCATATTTTGAAAGATTCCGCAAGAGCTGCATTCTGTTCGGAAGCAACAAAAACCAAGCTACTGAACCAAATCACTGCATTTTTTGACGCATGCGCCCTTTGACTAGTCAACTTTTTTTCAATTTTTAAACTATTTTCCATTGTTTTATGTGTATTTGTGAGGTGTTTTATGAACGAGTAAATAAATTGGAACTGAGTAAAGTTGGTTTGTTTGATGATAAACAAATAAATTCTTGAGGAACCCCCATATCCTGACACTTCGAATCACGACCAATCCTTATCTTCGGAATTGAATCCCCCCCGGAATTTATTTAACTAAGGAAGTGTATCTTAGACGATTCTGTGCCACGACTTTCATTTCTTGCTTTTTTGAGAATGCTATCTGGATCCAACTGTACTTGGCGGTCGACAATAGTCCCTCCAGTGGTGACCAGTTCACTCTTGTTCTATGAGATTTGACCTGAAATTCATACATTTTCATTGCCCACTCGCCAAATGCCACCAACAGTAACGTCGGTGAAAGTCTCTGGGCAGAAAATGCCCCTTCAACAAATACGAGGATGTGGAATCTACACAATACAATAGTCTTCGTTTGTTCGGACACGACTCAAGTAACTGGCCAGTAACTTTAAAGTATCGTGGTTCCCGCACGCTGATTGGGGTCCCGCAACAGGAGAGATCGAGGCAAGATATTCCGTTTTGTGGAGACTTATGAAATCCGTGAACGTGATTTTTATCTACGTGGCACACAAAGACTACGACTCTCCGTGTCCTCAACACCCACTCCTCAGATTAAATAACTTACGATTGGTGCCCTTGGATCTCCAATGGTTGGGTCTTTCTTGGTGAGTTGTTTTGAGCACCTTGCAACCTTACCACGCCTCCTTGCTTCATGGACGCCACATGAAAATATCGATCAGTAGTAGTCTTTCTCAAATGTACACAATTGTGTTTCGTGTTGACACAGCACTGGAAGGGGTTTATTTACGGGTTCAAATTGAAGTTCTGTTGCCAGTTGTCCCTAGGTGGTGGCCTTCCCAGAAGAGGCGTAGTGTGTTTCCGAAGAAATAAACGAACCTCCAGATTTTACGCTAGAAACGATAAATTTCCATGCGACATGCTAACACGTCTCATTTCTCAAAATACAACACTTTGTGATATCGAAATGAAGAATCTCTAGAAGTTCAAAAATGTTTGTTTCCGCCTTGTCATACTCACTAATCTTTCGATACCAATAACTTCGTGTTTCGCCCATGTCACTTTAGCCGAAGCTGTGAATGAAATCCTGCAAAATGTGAGGGTCTATTGCTCTTCATATAGGTCCTGTCAGCTTGGTTTTTCAGGTCGTCGTCAGAAAATAATCTTGCTGCTGCTGTGGCTTCGGACTCATGTTGCACCTCACTTCTCAAACTGATAGCGTTCGAAATAAAGGCTCCTCTTCGTCTGTCAGGGTAGTCGATCCACTAAGCCATCAGCTGTGGAAAAATTATCGGTTATGTCAAATCAGGTCCTGATGAAGCCATGCTTGTATGGGAAGCGTGAAGATTGCGAGTATAGCCTACTCCTAGTGCGTTTTCAATACGTTGTTCACCCTAGTGACTGCTCTGATTGTTTCGTAGACAGTATGTCCAGAAACACCAGTGTCGTCTCACCCTCGCTTGTGTTTGGTAATATACTAGAACCACTTTTAGCTACTAACACTCGGTCAGTAGCTCAGGTATAACTAGTGGATGCCGTCGTGGGCAAAAACGCAGAAGACAGCAGCTTTGCGTCTGACAGTGCCTAAAGCAGTCTTCCAGCATGCAGTGAAACTCGAGTCAATAAACTAGGATATTCGGTGTGGGCTACTTCTAATAAGAAAGAAAACTCCC
The DNA here is from genome assembly GCF_000715545.1 of Opisthorchis viverrini. Taxonomy (NCBI): domain Eukaryota; kingdom Metazoa; phylum Platyhelminthes; class Trematoda; order Opisthorchiida; family Opisthorchiidae; genus Opisthorchis; species Opisthorchis viverrini. The sequence goes on along the minus strand of NW_008751696.1, from coordinate 1,621,841 downwards.
CAAACCCGTTAATAAATATCTTGTGACAAGCATTTACCTCCTTATAAGGGTTGTATAGTATCACCGAGTCAAAATAGATGTCATTGGCTGTTGATCTTGGCAGCAAATTCAGTTGAAGTGAGAGATATTCAGCTGCAATTCAATTAGGTTTCTTTTGAAAACCAAGTTGGAATACAACTGAGTGCGCCTCCCGGAGATCCCGGCTGTTTCATACTATGAAGTAATGTGCCAGTTTTATTTGTAAACGTAGTTGAATGAGTTATTCTACCCCTAAATCTCGCCAAAGGCTGGACGACGCCACGCAATTCAACCTGCTGTATAAATGTCACGTGCAGCTTGATCCTGTAGGGCTAACAGCTCAGTCAGATTAGTCATTCTGTAGGTTCCGTCAGTTTGATAAACGCACTGCGGTTATTCTCATCAACGAAAAAACGTGGTGCGGTCGACCCCTTCAGGAGCCCCGACTGTGAAGTGCATCAGCAACCTGACTACGACAGGTGTGCTAGTTCCACTGCTCAACTACGTTTCAAGCTTGACAACAAGAACTAGTACGAGTGACCAGTTTACAAAATGTTCGGTTTCACAGTAGTTCAGGAGTGTTTTTCTCAATGTGATGAAAAAATCTGATGCCAACCGCTCAGAAAACTGCGACGGCGCCTGACGGAGCGACAGATAGCTTTCACGAGTACGGAAAGGATAGCACAACATCCGTTCAATTGAATGATAATTCTGGAGAAATTATCTTTTTGGCCTCTATTGTTCCCCATACATTGTGTGAACAGTACACCTCAAACGATCTTAAGTGATCAGTTAACAGTGAGGGACCCAAAGAGATATAGTGAATGTACTCAAATATCTGATATTTGTCCTCAGTTCGTTTAGATCCCCCCATGATCTTGTTGACGTTCTACCTGAATACACATTTAGAAGAATACCACTGTGACCGAGTTCTCGCGCGTCTTTCAGTGGGGCGAGCAGCCTTGCGATCCGTTTTTCATTTAAACCGCTTCGTTCGCAATGTACTGTTTCAGCAAAGTTTATTTCCCTTCTTATTTGTCTGTCTTTCGTCGGTAATAATCGTCCTCGTATATAGACTTGTTGATTGACCTTGAGTGAATTCCTTTGAACGGTCAAATAAACAAAATGGACAATTCTACTTCATTTTCACCTTGTATCATTCGCAAGCCATTGGTTAAAAAAGTCAATGTTGGATGGAATTTTGGTCTATCTTCTGTACGTTGAACTAGTCGTCACCACTCGATGTGACATCTTCAGGGTATAGTCCAGTGGTGCTACGTGTCAGCGTAGCGATGTATCTGTGTTTTGGACATTAGCAGTGTTGTGCTCAAGTTTTCGCTGACCGAGAAATGGCTTTCGATTATGCTTGGTAGTCTGTACGGTGGATTCCGCTGGGAGGATTGCTGCCTGATTCATCGACTGGTCGGCGTTCAATTGACTTATGGAGTTGATGACTCCTACTCAGACTAGGTGGCGTTTGCAAGTCGACCCTCAGATGGCCACAAAAGGGATGTTGAGGACCGTTGGACTTGATTCCGCTGGGAGGATTGCTGCCTGATTCATCGACTGGTCGGCGTTCAATTGACTTATGGAGTTGATGACTCCTACTCAGACTAGGTGGCGTTTGCAAGTCGACCCTCAGATGGCCACAAAAGGGATGTTGAGGACCGTTGGACTTCTGGGGAAAAATTGTATATGAATCATAGCATTTGTCCGTATAGTTAATTAGTTTTGGCCTAAGTTTCAATTTCAAGTTCTTTGCGTCCCATTTCGTGGCTCTGTGGGATTCGGCCGTCTCAGTAGTTCGTATTTAACTCGTCGGTACCTACTTTTCGTGTTCTGCTTGTGACATTCCAATCAAGGCTTGTGTGAGAAACTCGAATCTTAACTTTGCAATAATTTTGTCACGACAAAATAGCCAACAACTCATGTCTATAAAAAATTCGATGTCTAGCGCATGTTTCGCCATTATCGAGTCTTTCAGTAACGTCCGATATTCATCTGCGTTCTTCTGCGGCCTGTTTATTTTCGTTTTGTGCTCTCCGATTCTGATGTGAAGTTCCCTTGCCCTCTGTCCAATATGGACCTTAATGTAGTCGTTTGACTTAATTTTGTAGACACATCTTTGGTTCTGTTTGTCGGGAGGCGATCCTTCATTTTCACCAGTGAAGAGTGTTTCTCTTCTGGAAAGCCACTCTCTTGTTATCCTTGTTAGCTTTAGGATGACTTCCGATGTCGATAACAGCAGTCCCAATCCACTCCCTTTTGGGTTTCGCCACCGAAACCAACACCCTTCGTAACTGACACCTGATCAAACTAGCTGGATATCAACCACTCCGAAGTTTGTGCTTTACTTAAATTTGGGCTGGAGTTCAGAATTGCCCCATTGTCAGTTGGCTTCTCGTGCACTGTGGCCCTTAGTTTCCCCCCGATCTTGTGTCATGTAGTCTAAGGAGGCCAGTTTACCCGTACTAAATTTGACAGGTGGACTCACTTCATTTGGATAGTTTTAAAATTCGCTGACCTTGTCTCGTTCTGTCACGATAAAAGTATCATCCACATAACGTCAGAATACCCTGAGTTGGCACGGGAATCCGGTCAAAGCATTCTGTTCCAAAGTTCCATATAATAATTGCTAAAACGGTGGGTAATGGAGATCCCATTGTCACACCTTGTTCCTGAATGTAAACCAGGGAGTCAAAAACGAAGTGCGTGAGACTCAGACATACTTTTATCTCCTCAGCTATTCCCTCCACACTAAGCTGTGTCCCTTCTGAAGAAGTGGTGTCTGCTAGTAGCTGTCGCTTGGCCATTACTAAAGAGCCCCCTTCGGGTGAACTGATGTCAAAACTTACAAAAATATCGTCTGGTCCCACGATGGCGTCTGCTATTTTGCTGACAAAGTCATATGAATTCTTAAAGTAAGTACTAGATTTTCCGGTGAGGGGTTTTAAGATACCTGCCGAGAATCCAGTCAGCTCATGGGGTGGGGAATCTGCTGTTGATCTTACCGGGACATCTGGTTTTTGGATTTTCGATGGGCCGTATAGCCGTGGTTGGGTCGCACTTTTGGGATATAGTCGATACTAATCACCTTGTCGTAAGTGGTTTCTCACGGACCGCAAGCATTTGTCAACTTCAGCTTTACTCCTATTCATTATAGATGTAATATTCGCAGTATCGAGCACCCGGTAAGGACCCTCAGCTAGATCTTGCTTGACCTTCTGTAGATAATCACTCTTGTTCATAACAACAGTGGCCGTACCCTTATCTGCCCTTATAATCACTGTGTTGTCCACCTGTTTCAGGGTGTTTAAAGCTCTTCGTCTTTCTGGTGTGATATTTGAGCTCCTGGCCGCGGGGACTTAAGGCTGTGACCAGCTGTACCAGTAGCTTTCCCGCTTCCATTGGTGGAAGTTTTTGAACCACAAATTCACCTCTATGGATTGTTTCTTCCGCTCTTACCACCCTTTTGCTTGATGAAAAATTCAAGCCTTTTTCAACAGAATCCTCCTCCTCACTTAGCGGTCTATATGACAAATTTACTACGCTACAATAGCTAGTAGGCGGCTCAGACACAGTCATGGGTTCAATAGAAAGCTGAGTCTTAGAAAGTAACTTTTCGAGGTGTCCGGTGGCTCAACCAGAAGAGATGTTATCGATTAAGGTGCTCTCCAAGCCTCTTTTGTTGAATATGCAATGGTTCTCTCAGTTTGTCTCTAGCCTTGCCAATCTAACGCAGTCGCTGAAAATTTGCGGACACATAGTCCATACTTATTTTCAATCAATTGTAAGAAGTATGGAACTGACTAAGAAGTCATCATTTCTGAAGGACTCGGTAAACAGTCGATAGTTTCTAACTAGATGGCGTTTCGCTTTTGACACAAAACCATCTGGGTCAAGGCAAGTGGTATCGATTGTACCCAAAAAGTGCAGTCCAACCACGACTTTACCGGTTACCGAAAATTCACAAGGAAGGTATCCCCATAAGACCAATAGTGGATGGCATAGGTTCACCACCACATGAGCTGGCCAGATATCTAGCAAGTATCTTTAAACCACTTGCCGGCAAGTCACCCACACACATCCAAGATTCGTATGACTTTGCTAAAAAAGTAGCTGGGTTTCAGATAGAGCCAGACGAAGTCCCGGCTGGTTTTGACGTCAATTCGGTGTATACCAACGTCCCTAAAGCGGACGCTGTGGAAGTAGCGAGAAGACTTACTGGCAGAGACAACGCTGCAAGAACGAATGCAACTCTCCGTAGACGAGATAGCTTAAGGCATAAAAGTATGCCTAAACCTCAGTCAATTTGTTTTTGACTCAATTATATACTCTCAAGAACAAGGTTTAGCGATGGAATCACCAATATCCCCGATCTTGGCCAACATGTACATGGAAGACTTCGAACAGAAAGCTTTAAACGGATTCGAGTGTCCACGAAGGGTGTTCTGGCGTTACGTAGATGACACGTTTGTTGTGATAAAGCGGGATAAGGTGGACGAGTTCTTTCAACATCTGAACACATTGAACCCTCACATTAAGTTTAGCATGGAGCTAGAATCCACATCGGGTACACTAGCTTTCCTTGACTGCATGACACGCAAGAGCAATGGGAAATTAAAAACCACTGTATACCGGAAATCAACAGATAGCTGTGCGGTCTTAAACTGCTCCTCTGCACATCCAAAAGTAGTATATGCTAGCATAGCCTCAGCGATGTTTAGAAGAGTGAGATCACTGTGTACAGAGGAGGTGGACCAAAGAGCAGCACAACCTGAGGTAAAAAAGCGACTTCGAGATAGCGGATACCCAGTGGGTCTAATTAAGCGGCAACTAAGACAGGTATTGGTGCCAACACCAAGGCCCAACAAGGAGTGGATCGGAACAGTGGTCATTCCATACAAAGCAGGGACATCTGAAGTCATTAGAAGGGTACTGAATACGGCTAACAGTATAGTAGCTTTCCAGAAGGGGAAAACTTTACGCTCGGTGTTGGTACATTTGAAGGATCGCCTTCCGGTTGATAGGACTAGGAACTGTGTATACAAAATGAAATGTAACGACTGTACTAAGGTTTGTATAGGTCAGACAGCCAGGGAATTGCACACCAGAATCGGTGAGCATAAACGTTCCACTAACAGACCACCGAGAAACGCAGAGGCGTTAGTCAAAGATTCAGCAATGGCAGGGCATGCTCTAGACGCTGGGCATAGGATAGGTTTAGAAAATATGGACATCCTGAGACGGGGTTTAAGATTCACACCACAGCGACTGGTGGCCGAGGCGGTGGAAGTCGCCAAGCGTCCGAGTGTGAATAGAATAGAGGGGGTAGAACTTGCAAACGTGTGGAGAGCGGTCCTAGATCAGCCGAGATGACACGAGGCGATGTGCAATTATCAGCGAAATCGCCTGGGTCCAAAAGTACAAAATCCAAGTAGAGTTAGATCCAATTAACCACCCCACTCCCATCCCCAAACCAATTGTCCCAGCACCCTTGGACGAACACAGGTGAACGAAATATGTGAATGACCCCAAGAGAAAATTTCCATTAAGGTGTCCTAGACTGAAGAAGCAAGGACGAAAAAATCCTGGCTCATCATAAAGACGAACCCCCCCCTAACCGGTCTATCGTAAATCTTAGTCATCCCCACTAATCAACAAACAGGAACATCAGACTGAACACCCAACACCGATCACGTTAATAGTCATAAGGAATCTCACGGATTGGCTTCCTGACTGCCTTAAAACCCAATCAACCTACTTACTTACTCACTTGGCCTGACGAAGTTTTTGTGTGAAAAGCGAAACTTTGCTCAGCAATGAATCCACCGATTGTTTACCGAACCCCTCTGAAAGGTTGAATGTTGTTTAAATGGTCTTGTCAGTTAGTGTGGCTGCCTAAATCCTGTGGCTGATAGGTTGCGGGAGTTTCAAATTATTTTTGATTGTGTTTGGTTTCTTAATCTTCCACCTCAAAGTGCTTCAATTGATGATTCATCTTGCGTGCCACCGGCAGATTTTGCTGATCTGTGTGATTTTGTGAGTGCTACGACAATTTGATTGGGGTGTTGGTCGTGTTCCGTTACAACTGCCACCTATGGTGGAATATCGCCTGTCAATCGTACCCGTGCAGTGTTTCATTTCTGAAACGCTTCCCTTATGTTGGCCGTTTTCAGGACACTTCAGACGTCCCTCGTTTAAATGGAATAGAAGCAGTCCCCAACTATTCCCTGTTGAGTGTCGCCGGGTCCGATACCCTTAGTTTAATCAAACTAGCTGGACATACGCTATCTAGAATCTTGCTGTTTACTTCACCTTAAGCATCTGTCCGACCAACTTCTGTGCACACATGAATTGTACACGATAAAACACTGGCGAGGTATTGTTCATGAATATTTCCTCCAGATTGACCGACGAATAGTTCAAAGTCGCCTCAGTGACATATCAATTCCGGTATACTGTAGTTTTCAGTTCGCCAGGAGCCCAAAAATGCTAGTGAACCCAAACTTGACTCTGTTCACATAATAACTTTGATATAGAGTTTCTTTTTTGAAGTAAGTGTAAAATTTATCAACATTATCTTTTCCAATCTTCAATGAGTACAGGGAACCGGCTAAAGCTCTCTATTCGAAATATAACACAGAAATCCTCGTCATAACCATGGATACAAGGGTTGCCACGGCTGGAACTCGTTTTCGGGCATAAATCACAGAGTGAAAATGGAGTGATTGAGGTTCAGTTATGCCTTCCACTAGTTCATCTACGGTGAGCTATGCAGGTGTAGTTTCTGTTGCTTCTTTGGTTATCTAAGTAACAACATGAGTTGAGATCGGAGCTACCGTGCCCGTTGCTGAATTGAATCGATCGCGTCAACCTGCCTCATTGTTGTCTTTCATGCGTACTGGTTCACCGAAAATAGTGGAGTTATTGACTTACAACCCGTAGCATGTATGGCTGGTGCGTGCATTGACCATCAGATGATTTCGGTAGCAAGTCGAACACACAGGATCGGCAGTTAGTACAGTTTCATTCGTAATAGTGGATTCCGGTCCTCACTTAATTGGTTAGCTACCTATGTTCGACGTGACCTCAAATGACAAAGTGGAGTTAAGGCGCGTGCTTACGGTGCGCACACGAATTTGGGTTTGGACCGTTGGCTGAGGGAGATGTTGCGTACATAAACTAGAGCCTGTCATTTGAAGGCACAAGATGTCTGTCTAGAGAAGAGCCTGGGGAAACTTCGGTGAAGGGATCAGATATATGGCCACGCTCGCAGCCACTTCCATGAGCATGACAATGTTGCACGTGTCTTTGGGAATGGTGTTGTTTTTCAGCTTGATTATCGATTACTTCATCAATTTCAGGCTGAACGAAAGGCCAAATTAGTGCCGGTCTCAAAGCTCTGGTGCTTTTAGCCACACAAACCAATGGAGCAGGCGATTCAGCTGGCGTGTTGTCGTCCTTAAAGGTCACCCAGAAACGGTTCGAACCTTTCTTTTACATTCAGAACGCAGCAGAGTTTGAGCAGCGTTTGAGAAAGCGTTCTTGTACTGTCTCCAGGTTACGGGTTCGGTGCTCGCAAACGAAGATCATCGGGCCATCATAATGCTTCCGTCCCTTTGTTACCATCAAAGTCTCCTGCCGATCAAATTCATATATTATGAAAAAGAATCATGGTAATGTGGGTTTAGGCAGCAGTGTGTGTTGTCACAGCGACTGTAATACGAAATGTTGTATAAAGTTTCTGTTTCCATTCGGAATATATGGGACTAGTGTTGAAAACGGACGTTAGTGTATGCGATGTGTTTTGTTGTAAATGTTTGTGTACGAATGAGAAGTTTTGGGAGCTGAGGATGCTGAGAGGCTGTTGAGGAGCATGAGGGGAAAGGTGGTTGGTAGATCTTGTTTCCTCAAAAATTCACCTTCCACCTTTCTCAAGGCAACCCTCATATGACCTGAATTCAGCAGCCTCGACAGATGAGCATTTGTTAGTGTCACTGGTTGGAGTGTGGGGGTGGGGGTAGCGAACGATAGAAAGGAAGTGTAATAGTAAAAGTGATTGGACGGTGAAAACAGAGCTACGGAACCTAGAGTCATCTTCGAACAGCTCTAATGGCAAAATGTGAAAGCACTGTGAGTGGACAGGATGGATCAACTTCCTTTGGTCTCTGACTGACCAGTTTTCGTTGATTGTGGTTTACTGGGTGCTGATGAGTTGTTCGCTGGAGCTATGTTGGTTTCGTCGTCTATTTGCTCACTAGACACCGTCACTTCAGGCAAGATGAAGGTGGCAGGTAGTTTATTTTCTGTGCACTCATCCGACTCTGTCCCGTCGACGTCGGTGTGCTCTTGCAGTGCGGACGGCTGACCAATGCCAAAGCCATACAGGGCTGCTGAACTTGCTGCTGCCGCCGCCAGTGCCTAGAAAGAGTGAAAAAAATGCAGAGCTAAGTTTTTAAGAGCCTCCCAAGAAGTGTCCAGTGCATTCTGAATCCTGATTCGTGAATGATAGGAGCGACATTTGAATTGAGATCAATTTTCTGTATTTTTACTCTTCTAAACCCGTAGAAATTAAGGTCTAGTCCACGTAGATTTTAGGGCAATCCAGAAATGGAACGCCCATTTTGCAGTGGCTATCTGGCCTGCAGGAAATGCTTCGAGCAGGCACGAATAACTTCTAGAAGCGTTCAACTCTGCAAACATTGGTTTGCTAACTCTCTAGTCCTGTCTATCGTTCTGACTGAAGTCCAAGATATGTTAGTGAGTTATTTGTACATTCTGACCAACAGGCATGCCACCTTAGGCTGGAATGGTGGTGAGAATGTGAAAATGGTCAGTATTGCAACAGTGGTCCTCAAAACGAACGGGGTGAATGCCACCTGCCCTGAATACATGGCAAAACGAGATTACAGTCAATATTACCAATGCTTGAGTCGACGAACCTCTTATTTCTTTCCTTCCCATCTTAGCGCATGAAATCCCTGTGGTTGAGGACTAGAAGTCACTGCACTGGATGTTCTGGCTGTATGCTGGAGATGACGCCAAAAGTAGAATACGAGCTATCTTTGCAATGTACTACTCATAAGGTTGCTGAAAATCCGTTGACAACCTTATGGGCAGTACAGTACAGAGATATACATGTATCGCGATATCTCGAATATCTAGCGACTGAAACATGAGGCGGCCTGGTGCAGCACATTCAGTTGCATGAGAACATCACAAACGAGAGATTTAGCTGGGTTCCAGGTGAGTCACTCGAAAAACCATATTAGTTTGCCAGTGAGTGCATATTTCCTAGAATACGAGCTCTTGACAACCATGACTATGAGATTTTCGATTTGTTCCCACTTCACCCATTGTCCGCACAGCTAGCACTTGTAAGGTATCTCACCTTGGAAGGTACCAAAATGCAACCTATGGGAGCTTTAAATTGTTCGCCACTCCAAGCCCCTGAGTCGAGTTGCAGGTCTTTCTCAAACCAAACGCCAAAATACAAAAAACACATTTAGATGAAGAATATTAGACAGCTTTGGATGAGCTCTCTACGAATGCAAACGTAATTCGCAAAAAGTGGTTATCACAACCTATGTGAAACTTAGAAACTAAAGGCGAAAATGAGATTGATGGAAACTCAGGGCCCAGGGGTACCTGATGAACTCCGAAGGAGGTGAAACAGGCGCTGGGCTGTTCATAGTAGTACTGACCCAGTCTAGCATATTTTGTCTTTAATTTTTGTACCCTTCTGCATCAAGATATGGATCTCCGGATCTGATAAACTGCACTATCTGCAACTTCTAAACTAAACACTCTTCTGTTTTTTATTTTTCATTATTGCGTGTGTGCCTACACATAACATTCTCTATTGGTAACACAGCTTCTTGCTATTGTCTCATGCACCCTTGATTTCCAAAACTCTGGCTTAACTTTTGTCCCAACGGGCATCCAGAACACTTTTCCGTGCTTATCAATTCCAGAAACCTCCGAAACGTTGTGGACATACAGTTCACTTTGCTTCCAGTTCGGAAGTGTGCATTCTCAGTGGCTTCAGCATCCACAGTGAGAAGTGGCTTTCGTTTTCTCTCCAAAATGATCCTGCAGGCCGGAAGGTCGAGTTCCTCACAACCATACTGCTCAACCCTTTGGTTCGCCCCCTAATTTACCATGCATCAGACTGCGCTGCAACTCTCCCAGTCCTCTGTCAATTGGTCGCTCATCTTGTCAATTTTCCCTCCGCTATCTCCTCGAAACTCATTTCACTTCAAAGGGGTATATTCCGACGGCACTCCGCTGATTGCGATAGCGTAAGTCGACAGCCATCTACTGGAATGCTGGGGCTCAGACAATCCTTCAGGTTTTCTGAGGAATATGGGGTTTTTCACCATCCACTTTTTAAAACCCCGGTCTAATCATGCACGTCTGTAGGGGGTTGAGAAGTAAAGCGGATTATGTGGGACTGCTTCTCCTTAGACAATAGCTGAACCTACGTCAAAGCTAAATTAACTGCACGAAAGATAGCCCAAATACCAGAAGCACCAGCTGGGGGTCAGCTCTTTGAAATTTTGAGTGAATTATGTTGCTGTAATTTCGTAAAGGAAGCTACACATCGAGCAGGCACGAATAACTTCTAGAAGCGTTCAACTCTGCAAACATTGGTTTGCTAACTCTCTAGTCCTGTCTATCGTTCTGACTGAAGTCCAAGATATGTTAGTGAGTTATTTGTACATTCTGACCAACAGGCATGCCACCTTAGGCTGGAATGGTGGTGAGAATGTGAAAATGGTCAGTATTGCAACAGTGGTCCTCAAAACGAACGGGGTGAATGCCACCTGCCCTGAATACATGGCAAAACGAGATTACAGTCAATATTACCAATGCTTGAGTCGACGAACCTCTTATTTCTTTCCTTCCCATCTTAGCGCATGAAATCCCTGTGGTTGAGGACTAGAAGTCACTGCACTGGATGTTCTGGCTGTATGCTGGAGATGACGCCAAAAGTAGAATACGAGCTATCTTTGCAATGCACTACTCATAAGGTTGCTGAAAATCCGTTGACAACCTTATGGGCAGTACAGTACAGAGATATACATGTATCGCGATATCTCGAATATCTAGCGACTGAAACATGAGGCGGCCTGGTGCAGCACATTCAGTTGCATGAGAACATCACAAACGAGAGATTTAGCTGGGTTCCAGGTGAGTCACTCGAAAAACCATATTAGTTTGCCAGTGAGTGCATATTTCCTAGAATACGAGCTCTTGACAACCATGACTATGAGATTTTCGATTTGTTCCCACTTCACCCATTGTCCGCACAGCTAGCACTTGTAAGGTATCTCACCTTGGAAGGTACCAAAATGCAACCTATGGGAGCTTTAAATTGTTCGCCACTCCAAGCCCCTGAGTCGAGTTGCAGGTCTTTCTCAAACCAAACGCCAAAATACAAAAAACACATTTAGATGAAGAATATTAGACAGCTTTGGATGAGCTCTCTACGAATGCAAACGTAATTCGCAAAAAGTGGTTATCACAACCTATGTGAAACTTAGAAACTAAAGGCGAAAATGAGATTGATGGAAACTCAGGGCCCAGGGGTACCTGATGAACTCCGAAGGAGGTGAAACAGGCGCTGGGCTGTTCATAGTAGTACTGACCCAGTCTAGCATATTTTGTCTTTAATTTTTGTACCCTTCTGCATCAAGATATGGATCTCCGGATCTGATAAACTGCACTATCTGCAACTTCTAAACTAAACACTCTTCTGTTTTTTATTTTTCATTATTGCGTGTGTGCCTACACATAACATTCTCTATTGGTAACACAGCTTCTTGCTATTGTCTCATGCACCCTTGATTTCCAAAACTCTGGCTTAACTTTTGTCCCAACGGGCATCCAGAACACTTTTCCGTGCTTATCAATTCCAGAAACCTCCGAAACGTTGTGGACATACAGTTCACTTTGCTTCCAGTTCGGAAGTGTGCATTCTCAGTGGCTTCAGCATCCACAGTGAGAAGTGGCTTTCGTTTTCTCTCCAAAATGATCCTGCAGGCCGGAAGGTCGAGTTCCTCACAACCATACTGCTCAACCCTTTGGTTCGCCCCCTAATTTACCATGCATCAGACTGCGCTGCAACTCTCCCAGTCCTCTGTCAATTGGTCGCTCATCTTGTCAATTTTCCCTCCGCTATCTCCTCGAAACTCATTTCACTTCAAAGGGGTATATTCCGACGGCACTCCGCTGATTGCGATAGCGTAAGTCGACAGCCATCTACTGGAATGCTGGGGCTCAGACAATCCTTCAGGTTTTCTGAGGAATATGGGGTTTTTCACCATCCACTTTTTAAAACCCCGGTCTAATCATGCAGGCCTGTAGGGGGTTGAGAAGTAAAGCGGATTATGTGGGACTGCTTCTCCTTAGACAATAGCTGAACCTACGTCAAAGCTAAATAACTGCACGGAAAGATAGCCCAAATACCAGAAGCACCAGCTGGGGGTCAGCTCTTTGAAATTTTGAGTGAATTATGTTGCTGTAATTTCGTAAAGGAAGCTACACACAAATTCGCGGAAGACTTTGACAGTCCACAACAGGTTTCGCGCTTCTTGGAGCTCATCAGGTAGGCGCAGTCCCCGAGTTTCCGTCAACTTTATGTTCGAATTAAATTCAAATTGGACTGATTGCGACAAATACACTCATTTGCAAATAAATTTGGTTTTCACGGGAGACTCCAGTGAACCTCTCGTTTATGATGTTCTTCAACTGAATGTGCTGTACACAGGCTGCTTCATGTTTCAGTCGTTATGATGTTCGAGATATTGCAGTATATTTTCATAAAGGAAACTACTCACAAGGTTGCTGAAAACCCTGACAACACACGACCGGTTTTGCCCTTCTTGGGGCTCATCAGGTAAGCGCAGTCCCCGAGTTTATGTCAACCTTAGGTTCTACTTGGATCCCAAATAGACTGTCGAAGAGGATACTAGTCACAAGGTTGCTGAAAACTCTTAGACGGCCCCCTGAGAGATTCAGTTGAGTCCCCCGTGAAAACCGAATTGACTTGCAAAGGAGTTTATTTGTCTTAGTCTGTCGCTACTTTTTTGTACCTCACTGCTTCCAATAATAGACCTATCTGGAAGTTCGAAATTGGTTGCTTTAGCAGAAGTGAGAATTTTGTTCTCCTAGCAACTTTGCACGACATTACCCAGCCTCTAACTCAGCCGCCTTTGTCATTTATTACTGCCATGGGTGTTCACCTGTCGTTGTCAGAAATAAACATTTCCAAATCACTTGGTTGAAATAATTTTTGCTGCCGTTCTATTATGTAACTGAACTCCCAACTCTACCTCGACCACCTGAAGGCTCTTTCGTCTACCTGCATCAGATGATGTCTTTTGCTGAGGGTTGCAGTAGTTCATCTGTGTTTCCGATTTCCGTTCTGACTATAACGAATGCTGCCCTTGCAGTCAAATGTGCCTCGACCAAGGAAACACGACGATCCCACAGCAATTATTTTATTCGTAACCACCTTAATTTGTCAGTACCTGACCCGACCACACAAACCTTTCGTCAGCAAGAATTCAAGGCACTGTCATTTTTAGACAATGGCTGAGTGTGCGGTCGTCACTCTAGCGATTCTGACTCATTAGTTTGCGGATTAGTTCATTCACATGGGTAAGAACTGCCGCCGAACACACTGCAACCAGCCGGTTTCTACTGCTCCCTCCTTACGTAAACCTGCTCTTAAAGTCTCCCTGTGTACACGGCCATTCGGATGTAAATAACATCTTTTCGGATGTTTTAACAAGGAGAAGATGATAGTGTTTTTATAATGAGCACGACAACCGCATCGGGCACAGTAAAACAATGACTTATGCGGATTTTCTGCAGATACTCCAAGGAAGAACTAGGCTTATAGGACCCAGTAAAACTACAGTAAGACTAAATGGAATATTCCTCGTCCAACAGTCTACACAATTTAAACCAATCTACGGCAGCATTGGAAACGCTGATTACAGGTGCATCATTTGGCTATGAGTTTCTCGCATTTTATTCGGTAAAGGTGGATGACCTCACACCTGGATTACTTCCATCAACCTTGATTCCAACGCCTGTGATCCACAAACCTTTGAGTGTGGCATTGCGGATTTACTGACGAAACTTCTCGCACGCATTGTTGATAACATCATGTAAATATGAAATAGTAAAACTAAATGGAAAGACCTGAGAATGAAAGTGAACTACTTTTCAAATGGAGACAAAAGTACACTGCTCAAGAGAATCGCTGGACTTGGTCCTGGTCAGTGATTATTCATAGGGGGCACTTACCGTCTGACTAGCAGTGAGAATGCCTAAGGCATCAGTTGAACCCAAATCTGCGGTGCTCGTAACTCGCTTCATCACCTCCTTGGTGTGTGCCTGCGTCAATTTCTCGGCAACACTGAGTTTACTCTGAAAGAATCCTGTATCGTCGATTATGCCGGTTCCAGCTAGCCCGCTGATCACAGAACCACCCAACCCGTAGCCAACTTGCAACTGACTACCAGTGTTCATTACAGCAGTGGTTGGCAGTATAGATGCGCTTGCGTTATTGAGTCGCGACCGCTTCAAAGATTCGTTCGATCGAATCATACTGATAAATTCGGCACGGTGTTCATCTCGCGCGGGTCCCCACTCTTGAACGGGTTTGACGAATTCTCGCAGGAGCTAAAGTTGAAATGGTGAAGAGGGATTTGAAAACGAGTTAGTTTTGTGTGGGGGTGGCTGGAAAAAGGTGACTGAATGGCTGGTCTGTTCTGAAGAATGGAAACTTTGGGGCCTTGCTCAGAGTCAGTTT